>NW_028132397.1:0-28578 GCF_964374135.1 Grampus griseus | reverse complement strand
CGTCGGGAACCCTAGCCCGAACCCTAACCCTAACCCTGCCCCGAAGCCTGACCCTCACCCGTCCCTAATCCTAACCCGTACGCTGACACTAACCCGCGCCCTCACACGTACGCTCCCCTAAAGCGTTGTCGTACCCTCACCTGGACCCTAAACCGTCCCGTCCCCTAACCCTAACCCTAGCCCGAACCCTAACCCTAACCTTCCCCGAAGCCTGACCCTCACCCGTCCCCTAATCCTAACCGTACGCTGACACTAACCCGCGCCTCACACGTACGCTCCCCCTAAAGCGTTGTCGTACCCTCACCTGGACCCTAAACCGTCCCCGTCCCCTAACCCTAACCCTAGCCCGAACCCTAACCCTAACCCTTCCCCGAAGCCTGACCCTCACCCGTCCCCTAATCCTAACCCGTACGCTGACACTAACCCGCGCCCTCACACGTACGCTCCCCCTAAAGCGTTGTCGTACCCTCACCTGGACCTAAACCGTCCCCGTCCCCTAACCCTAACCCTAGCCCGAACCCTAACCCTAACCCTTCCCCGAAGCCTGACCCTCACCCGTCCCCTAATCCTAACCCGTACGCTGACACTAACCCGCGCCCTCACACGTACGCTCCCCCTAAAGCGTTGTCGTACCCTCACCTGGACCCTAAACCGTCCCCGTCCCCTAACCCTAACCCTAGCCCGAACCCTAACCCTAACCCTTCCCCGAAGCCTGACCCTCACCCGTCCCCTAATCCTAACCCGTACGCTGACACTAACCCGCGCCCTCACACGTACGCTCCCCCTAAAGCGTTGTCGTACCCTCACCTGGACCCTAAACCGTCCCCGTCCCCTAACCCTAACCCTAGCCCGAACCCTAACCCTAACCCTTCCCCGAAGCCTGACCCTCACCCGTCCCCTAATCCTAACCCGTACGCTGACACTAACCCGCGCCCTCACACGTACGCTCCCCCTAAAGCGTTGTCGTACCCTCACCTGGACCCTAAACCGTCCCCGTCCCCTAACCCTAACCCTAGCCCGAACCCTAACCCTAACCCTTCCCCGAAGCCTGACCCTCACCCGTCCCCTAATCCTAACCCGTACGCTGACACTAACCCGCGCCCTCACACGTACGCTCCCCCTAAAGCGTTGTCGTACCCTCACCTGGACCCTAAACCGTCCCCGTCCCCTAACCCTAACCCTAGCCCGAACCCTAACCCTAACCCTTCCCCGAAGCCTGACCCTCACCCGTCCCCTAATCCTAACCCGTACGCTGACACTAACCCGCGCCCTCACACGTACGCTCCCCCTAAAGCGTTGTCGTACCCTCACCTGGACCCTAAACCGTCCCCGTCCCCTAACCCTAACCCTAGCCCGAACCCTAACCCTAACCCTTCCCCGAAGCCTGACCCTCACCCGTCCCCTAATCCTAACCCGTACGCTGACACTAACCCGCGCCCTCACACGTACGCTCCCCCTAAAGCGTTGTCGTACCCTCACCTGGACCCTAAACCGTCCCCGTCCCCTAACCCTAACCCTAGCCCGAACCCTAACCCTAACCCTTCCCCGAAGCCTGACCCTCACCCGTCCCCTAATCCTAACCCGTACGCTGACACTAACCCGCGCCCTCACACGTACGCTCCCCCTAAAGCGTTGTCGTACCCTCACCTGGACCCTAAACCGTCCCCGTCCCCTAACCCTAACCCTAGCCCGAACCCTAACCCTAACCCTTCCCCGAAGCCTGACCCTCACCCGTCCCCTAATCCTAACCCGTACGCTGACACTAACCCGCGCCCTCACACGTACGCTCCCCCTAAAGCGTTGTCGTACCCTCACCTGGACCCTAAACCGTCCCCGTCCCCTAACCCTAACCCTAGCCCGAACCCTAACCCTAACCCTTCCCCGAAGCCTGACCCTCACCCGTCCCCTAATCCTAACCCGTACGCTGACACTAACCCGCGCCCTCACACGTACGCTCCCCCTAAAGCGTTGTCGTACCCTCACCTGGACCCTAAACCGTCCCCGTCCCCTAACCCTAACCCTAGCCCGAACCCTAACCCTAACCCTTCCCCGAAGCCTGACCCTCACCCGTCCCCTAATCCTAACCCGTACGCTGACACTAACCCGCGCCCTCACACGTACGCTCCCCCTAAAGCGTTGTCGTACCCTCACCTGGACCCTAAACCGTCCCCGTCCCCTAACCCTAACCCTAGCCCGAACCCTAACCCTAACCCTTCCCCGAAGCCTGACCCTCACCCGTCCCCTAATCCTAACCCGTACGCTGACACTAACCCGCGCCCTCACACGTACGCTCCCCCTAAAGCGTTGTCGTACCCTCACCTGGACCCTAAACCGTCCCCGTCCCCTAACCCTAACCCTAGCCCGAACCCTAACCCTAACCCTTCCCCGAAGCCTGACCCTCACCCGTCCCCTAATCCTAACCCGTACGCTGACACTAACCCGCGCCCTCACACGTACGCTCCCCCTAAAGCGTTGTCGTACCCTCACCTGGACCCTAAACCGTCCCCGTCCCCTAACCCTAACCCTAGCCCGAACCCTAACCCTAACCCTTCCCCGAAGCCTGACCCTCACCCGTCCCCTAATCCTAACCCGTACGCTGACACTAACCCGCGCCCTCACACGTACGCTCCCCCTAAAGCGTTGTCGTACCCTCACCTGGACCCTAAACCGTCCCCGTCCCCTAACCCTAACCCTAGCCCGAACCCTAACCCTAACCCTTCCCCGAAGCCTGACCCTCACCCGTCCCCTAATCCTAACCCGTACGCTGACACTAACCCGCGCCCTCACACGTACGCTCCCCTAAAGCGTTGTCGTACCCTCACCTGGACCCTAAACCGTCCCCGTCCCCTAACCCTAACCCTAGCCCGAACCCTAACCCTAACCCTTCCCCGAAGCCTGACCCTCACCCGTCCCCTAATCCTAACCCGTACGCTGACACTAACCCGCGCCCTCACACGTACGCTCCCCCTAAAGCGTTGTCGTACCCTCACCTGGACCCTAAACCGTCCCCGTCCCCTAACCCTAACCCTAGCCCGAACCCTAACCCTAACCCTTCCCCGAAGCCTGACCCTCACCCGTCCCCTAATCCTAACCCGTACGCTGACACTAACCCGCGCCCTCACACGTACGCTCCCCCTAAAGCGTTGTCGTACCCTCACCTGGACCCTAAACCGTCCCCGTCCCCTAACCCTAACCCTAGCCCGAACCCTAACCCTAACCCTTCCCCGAAGCCTGACCCTCACCCGTCCCCTAATCCTAACCCGTACGCTGACACTAACCCGCGCCCTCACACGTACGCTCCCCCTAAAGCGTTGTCGTACCCTCACCTGGACCCTAAACCGTCCCCGTCCCCTAACCCTAACCCTAGCCCGAACCCTAACCCTAACCCTTCCCCGAAGCCTGACCCTCACCCGTCCCCTAATCCTAACCCGTACGCTGACACTAACCCGCGCCCTCACACGTACGCTCCCCTAAAGCGTTGTCGTACCCTCACCTGGACCCTAAACCGTCCCCGTCCCCTAACCCTAACCCTAGCCCGAACCCTAACCCTAACCCTTCCCCGAAGCCTGACCCTCACCCGTCCCCTAATCCTAACCCGTACGCTGACACTAACCCGCGCCCTCACACGTACGCTCCCCCTAAAGCGTTGTCGTACCCTCACCTGGACCCTAAACCGTCCCCGTCCCCTAACCCTAACCCTAGCCCGAACCCTAACCCTAACCCTTCCCCGAAGCCTGACCCTCACCCGTCCCCTAATCCTAACCCGTACGCTGACACTAACCCGCGCCCTCACACGTACGCTCCCCCTAAAGCGTTGTCGTACCCTCACCTGGACCCTAAACCGTCCCCGTCCCCTAACCCTAACCCTAGCCCGAACCCTAACCCTAACCCTTCCCCGAAGCCTGACCCTCACCCGTCCCCTAATCCTAACCCGTACGCTGACACTAACCCGCGCCCTCACACGTACGCTCCCCCTAAAGCGTTGTCGTACCCTCACCTGGACCCTAAACCGTCCCCGTCCCCTAACCCTAACCCTAGCCCGAACCCTAACCCTAACCCTTCCCCGAAGCCTGACCCTCACCCGTCCCCTAATCCTAACCCGTACGCTGACACTAACCCGCGCCCTCACACGTACGCTCCCCCTAAAGCGTTGTCGTACCCTCACCTGGACCCTAAACCGTCCCCGTCCCCTAACCCTAACCCTAGCCCGAACCCTAACCCTAACCCTTCCCCGAAGCCTGACCCTCACCCGTCCCCTAATCCTAACCCGTACGCTGACACTAACCCGCGCCCTCACACGTACGCTCCCCCTAAAGCGTTGTCGTACCCTCACCTGGACCCTAAACCGTCCCCGTCCCCTAACCCTAACCCTAGCCCGAACCCTAACCCTAACCCTTCCCCGAAGCCTGACCCTCACCCGTCCCCTAATCCTAACCCGTACGCTGACACTAACCCGCGCCCTCACACGTACGCTCCCCCTAAAGCGTTGTCGTACCCTCACCTGGACCCTAAACCGTCCCCGTCCCCTAACCCTAACCCTAGCCCGAACCCTAACCCTAACCCTTCCCCGAAGCCTGACCCTCACCCGTCCCCTAATCCTAACCCGTACGCTGACACTAACCCGCGCCCTCACACGTACGCTCCCCCTAAAGCGTTGTCGTACCCTCACCTGGACCCTAAACCGTCCCCGTCCCCTAACCCTAACCCTAGCCCGAACCCTAACCCTAACCCTTCCCCGAAGCCTGACCCTCACCCGTCCCCTAATCCTAACCCGTACGCTGACACTAACCCGCGCCCTCACACGTACGCTCCCCCTAAAGCGTTGTCGTACCCTCACCTGGACCCTAAACCGTCCCCGTCCCCTAACCCTAACCCTAGCCCGAACCCTAACCCTAACCCTTCCCCGAAGCCTGACCCTCACCCGTCCCCTAATCCTAACCCGTACGCTGACACTAACCCGCGCCCTCACACGTACGCTTCCCCCTAAAGCGTTGTCGTACCCTCACCTGGACCCTAAACCGTCCCCGTCCCCTAACCCTAACCCTAGCCCGAACCCTAACCCTAACCCTTCCCCGAAGCCTGACCCTCACCCGTCCCCTAATCCTAACCCGTACGCTGACACTAACCCGCGCCCTCACACGTACGCTCCCCCTAAAGCGTTGTCGTACCCTCACCTGGACCCTAAACCGTCCCCGTCCCCTAACCCTAACCCTAGCCCGAACCCTAACCCTAACCCTTCCCCGCAGCCTGACCCTCACCCGTCCCCTAATCCTAACCCGTACGCTGACACTAACCCGCGCCCTCACACGTACGCTCCCCCTAAAGTGTTGTCGTACCCTCACCTGGACCCTAAACCGTCCCCGTCCCCTAACCCTAACCCTAGCCCGAACCCTAACCCTAACACTTCCCCGAAGCCTGACCCTCACCCGTCCCCTAATCCTAACCCGTACGCTGACACTAACCCGCGCCCTCACACGTACGCTCCCCCTAAAGCGTTGTCGTACCCTCACCTGGACCCTAAACCGTCCCCGTCCCCTAACCCTAACCCTAGCCCGAACCCTAACCCTAACCCTTCCCCGAAGCCTGACCCTCACCCGTCCCCTAATCCTAACCCGTACGCTGTCACTAACCCGCGCCCTCACACGTACGCTCCCCCTAAAGCGTTGTCGTACCCTCACCTGGACCCTAAACCGTCCCCGTCCCCTAACCCTAACCCTAGCCCGAACCCTAACCCTAACCCTTCCCCGAAGCCTGACCCTCACCCGTCCCCTAATCCTAACCCGTACGCTGACACTAACCCGCGCCCTCACACGTACGCTCCCCCTAAAGCGTTGTCGTACCCTCACCTGGACCCTAAACCGTCCCCGTCCCCTAACCCTAACCCTAGCCCGAACCCTAACCCTAACCCTTCCCCGAAGCCTGACCCTCACCCGTCCCCTAATCCTAACCCGTACGCTGACACTAACCCGCGCCCTCACACGTACGCTCCCCCTAAAGCGTTGTCGTACCCTCACCTGGACCCTAAACCGTCCCCGTCCCCTAACCCTAACCCTAGCCCGAACCCTAACCCTAACCCTTCCCCGAAGCCTGACCCTCACCCGTCCCCTAATCCTAACCCGTACGCTGACACTAACCCGCGCCCTCACACGTACGCTCCCCCTAAAGCGTTGTCGTACCCTCACCTGGACCCTAAACCGTCCCCGTCCCCTAACCCTAACCCTAGCCCGAACCCTAACCCTAACCCTTCCCCGAAGCCTGACCCTCACCCGTCCCCTAATCCTAACCCGTACGCTGACACTAACCCGCGCCCTCACACGTACGCTCCCCCTAAAGCGTTGTCGTACCCTCACCTGGACCCTAAACCGTCCCCGTCCCCTAACCCTAACCCTAGCCCGAACCCTAACCCTAACCCTTCCCCGAAGCCTGACCCTCACCCGTCCCCTAATCCTAACCCGTACGCTGACACTAACCCGCGCCCTCACACGTACGCTCCCCCTAAAGCGTTGTCGTACCCTCACCTGGACCCTAAACCGTCCCCGTCCCCTAACCCTAACCCTAGCCCGAACCCTAACCCTAACCCTTCCCCGAAGCCTGACCCTCACCCGTCCCCTAATCCTAACCCGTACGCTGACACTAACCCGCGCCCTCACACGTACGCTCCCCCTAAAGTGTTGTCGTACCCTCACTTGGACCCTAAACCGTCCCCGTCCCCTAACCCTAACCCTAGCCCGAACCCTAACCCTAAACCTTCCCCGAAGCCTGACCCTCACCCGTCCCCTAATCCTAACCCGTACGCTGACACTAACCCGCGCCCTCACACGTACGCTCCCCCTAAAGCGTTGTCGTACCCTCACCTGGACCCTAAACCGTCCCCGTCCCCTAACCCTAACCCTAGCCCGAACCCTAACCCTAACACTTCCCCGAAGCCTGACCCTCACCCGTCCCCTAATCCTAACCCGTACGCTGACACTAACCCGCGCCCTCACACGTACGCTCCCCCTAAAGCGTTGTCGTACCCTCACCTGGACCCTAAACCGTCCCCGTCCCCTAACCCTAACCCTAGCCCGAACCCTAACCCTAACCCTGCCCCGAAGCCTGACCCTCACCCGTCCCCTAATCCTAACCCGTACGCTGACACTAACCCGCGCCCTCACACGTACGCTCCCCCTAAAGCGTTGTCGTACCCTCACCTGGACCCTAAACCGTCCCCGTCCCCTAACTCTAACCCTAGCCCGAACCCTAACCCTAACCCTGCCCCGAAGCCTGACCCTCACCCGTCCCCTAATCCTAACCCGTACGCTGACACTAACCCGCGCCCTCACACGTACGCTCCCCCTAAAGCGTTGTCGTACCCTCACCTGGTCCCTAAACCGTCCCCGTCCCCTAACCCTAACCCTAGCCCGAACCCTAACCCTAACCCTGCCCCGAAGCCTGACCCTCACCCGTCCCCTAATCCTAACCCGTACGCTGACACTAACCCGCGCCCTCACACGTACGCTCCCCCTAAAGCGTTGTCGTACCCTCACCTGGACCCTAAACCGTCCCCGTCCCCTAACCCTAACCCTAGCCTGAACCCTAACCCTAACCCTGCCCCGAAGCCTGACCCTCACCCGTCCCCTAATCCTAACCCGTACGCTGACACTAACCCGCGCCCTCACACGTACGCTCCCCCTAAAGCGTTGTCGTACCCTCACCTGGACCCTAAACCGTCCCCGTCCCCTAACCCTAACCCTAGCCCGAACCCTAACCCTAACCCTGCCCCGAAGCCTGACCCTCACCCGTCCCCTAATCCTAACCCGTACGCTGACACTAACCCGCGCCCTCACACGTACGCTCCCCCGAAAGCGTTGTCGAACCCTCAGCTGGACCCTAAACCGTCCCCGTCCCCTAACCCTAACCCTAGCCCGAACCCTAACCCTAACCCTGCCCCGAAGCCTGACCCTCACCCGTCCCCTAATCCTAACCCGTACGCTGACACTAACCCGCGCCCTCACACGTATGCTCCCCCTAAAGTGTTGTCGTACCCTCACCTGGACCCTAAACCGTCCCCGTCCCCTAACCCTAACCCTAGCCCGAACCCTAACCCTAACCCTTCCCCGAAGGCTGACCCTCACCCGTCCGTTAATCCTAACCCGTACGCTGACAGTAACCCGCGCCCTCACACGTACGCTCCCCCTAAAGCGTTGTCGTACCCTCACCTGGACCCTAAACCGTCCCCGTCCCCTAACCCTAACCCTAGCCCGAACCCTAACCCTAACACTTCCCCGAAGCCTGACCCTCACCCGTCCCCTAATCCTAACCCGTACGCTGACACTAACCCGCGCCCTCACACGTACGCTCCCCGTAAAGCGTTGTCGTACCCTCACCTGGACCCTAAACCGTCCCCGTCCCCTAACCCTAATCCTAGCCCGAACCCTAACCCTAACCCTTCCCTGAAGCCTGACCCTCACCCGTCCCCTAATCCTAACCCGTACGCTGACACTAACCCGCGCCCTCACACGTACGCTGCCCCTAAAGCGTTGTCGTACCCTCACCTGGACCCTAAACCGTCCCCGTCCCCTAACCCTAACCCTAGCCCGAACCCTAACCCTAACCCTGCCCCGAAGCCTGACCCTCACCCGTCCCCTAATCCTAACCCGTACGCTGACACTAACCCGCGCCCTCACACGTACGCTCCCCCTAAAGCGTTGTCGTACCCTCACCTGGACCCTAAACCGTCCCCGTCCCCTAACCCTAACCCTAGCCCGAACCCTAACCCTAACCCTGCCCCGAAGCCTGACCCTCACCCGTCCCCTAATCCTAACCCGTACGCTGACACTAACCCGCGCCCTCACACGTACGCTCCCCCTAAAGCGTTGTCGTACCCTCACCTGGACCCTAAACCGTCCCCGTCCCCTAACCCTAACCCTAGCCCGAACCCTAACCCTAACCCTGCCCCGAAGCCTGACCCTCACCCGTCCCCTAATCCTAACCCGTACGCTGACACTAACCCGCGCCCTCACACGTACGCTCCCCCTAAAGCGTTGTCGTACCCTCACCTGGACCCTAAACCGTCCCCGTCCCCTAACCCTAACCCTAGCCCGAACCCTAACCCTAACGCTGCCCCGAAGCCTGACCCTCACCCGTCCCCTAATCCTAACCCGTACGCTGACACTAACCCGCGCCCTCACACGTACGCTCCCCCTAAAGCGATGTCGTACCCTCACCTGGACCCTAAACCGTCCCCGTCCCCTAACCCTAACCCTAGCCCGAACCCTAACCCTAACCCTGCCCCGAAGCCTGACCCTCACCCGTCCCCTAATCCTAACCCGTACGCTGACACTAACCCGCGCCCTCACACGTACGCTCCCCCTAAAGCGTTGTCGTACCCTCACCTGGACCCTAAACCGTCCCCGTCCCCTAACCGTAACCCTAGCCCGAACCCTAACCCTAACCCTGCCCCGAAGCCTGACCCTCACCCGTCCCCTAATCCTAACCCGTACGCTGACACTAACCCGCGCCCTCACACGTACGCTCCCCCTAAAGCGTTGTCGTACCCTCACCTGGATCCTAAACCGTCCCCGTCCCCTAACCCTAACCCTAGCCCGAACCCTAACCCTAACCCTGCCCCGAAGCCTGACCCTCACCCGTCCCCTAATCCTAACCCGTACGCTGACACTAACCCGCGCCCTCACACGTACGCTCCCCCTAAAGCGTTGTCGAACCCTCACCTGGACCCTAAACCGTCCCCGTCCCGTAACCCTAACCCTAGCCCGAACCCTAACCCTAACCCTGCCCCGAAGCCTGACCCTCACCCGTCCCCTAATCCTAACCCGTACGCTGACACTAACCCGCGCCCTCACACGTACGCTCCCCCTAAAGCGTTGTCGTACCCTCACCTGGACCCTAAACCGTCCCCGTCCCCTAACCCTAACCCTAGCCCGAACCCTAACCCTAACCCTTCCCCGAAGCGTGACCCTCACCCGTCCCCTAATCCTAACCCGTACGCTGACACTAACCCGCGCCCTCACACGTACGCTCCCCCTAAAGCGTTGTCGTACCCTCACCTGGACCCTAAACCGTCCCCGTCCCCTAACCCTAACCCTAGCCCGAACCCTAACCCTAACCCTGCCCCGAAGCCTGACCCTCACCCGTCCCCTAATCCTAACCCGTACGCTGACACTAACCCGCGCCCTCACACGT
Organism: Grampus griseus; assembly: GCF_964374135.1. Classification (NCBI taxonomy): domain Eukaryota; kingdom Metazoa; phylum Chordata; class Mammalia; order Artiodactyla; family Delphinidae; genus Grampus; species Grampus griseus. The sequence goes on along the minus strand of NW_028132397.1, from coordinate 18,396 downwards.
ACGCTCCCCCTAAAGCGTTGTCGTACCCTCACCTGGACCCTAAACCGTCCCCGTCCCCTAACCCTAACCCTAGCCCGAACCCTAACCCTAACCCTGCCCCGAAGCCTGACCCTCACCCGTCCCCTAATCCTAACCCGTACGCTGACACTAACCCGCGCCCTCACACGTACGCTCCCCCTAAAGCGTTGTCGTACCCTCACCTGGACCCTAAACCGTCCCCGTCCCCTAACCGTAACCCTAGCCCGAACCCTAACCCTAACCCTGCCCCGAAGCCTGACCCTCACCCGTCCCCTAATCCTTACCCGTACGCTGACACTAACCCGCGCCCTCACACGTACGCTCCCCCTAAAGCGTTGTCGTACCCTCACCTGGATCCTAAACCGTCCCCGTCCCCTAACCCTAACCCTAGCCCGAACCCTAACCCTAACCCTGCCCCGAAGCCTGACCCTCACCCGTCCCCTAATCCTAACCCGTACGCTGACACTAACCCGCGCCCTCACACGTACGCTCCCCCTAAAGCGTTGTCGAACCCTCACCTGGACCCTAAACCGTCCCCGTCCCGTAACCCTAACCCTAGCCCGAACCCTAACCCTAACCCTGCCCCGAAGCCTGACCCTCACCCGTCCCCTAATCCTAACCCGTACGCTGACACTAACCCGCGCCCTCACACGTACGCTCCCCCTAAAGCGTTGTCGTACCCTCACCTGGACCCTAAACCGTCCCCGTCCCCTAACCCTAACCCTAGCCCGAACCCTAACCCTAACACTTCCCCGATGCCTGACCCTCACCCGTCCGCTAATCCTAACCCGGACGCTGACACTAACCCGCGCCCTCACACGTACGCTCCCCCTAAAGCGTTGTCGTACCCTCACCTGGACCCTAAACCGTCCCCGTCCCCTAACCCTAACCCTAGGCCGAACCCTAACCCTAACCCTTCCCCGAAGCCTGACACTCACCCGTCCCCTAATCCTAACCCGTACGCTGACACTAACCCACGCCCTCACACGTACGCTCCCCCGAAAGCGTTGTCGTACCCTCACCTGGACCCTAAACCGTCCCCGTCCCCTAACCCTAACCCTAGCCCGAACCCTAACCCTAACCCTTCCCCGAAGCCTGACCCTCACCCGTCCCCTAATCCTAACCCGTACGCTGACACTAACCCGCGCCCTCACACGTACGCTCCCCCTAAAGCGTTGTCGTACCCTCACCTGGACCCTAAACCGTCCCCGTCCCCTAACCCTAACCCTAGCCCGAACCCTAACCCTAACCCTTCCCCGAAGCGTGACCCTCACCCGTCCCCTAATCCTAACCCGTACGCTGACACTAACCCGCGCCCTCACACGTACGCTCCCCCTAAAGCGTTGTCGTACCCTCACCTGGACCCTAAACCGTCCCCGTCCCCTAACCCTAACCCTAGCCCGAACCCTAACCCTAACCCTGCCCCGAAGCCTGACCCTCACCCGTCCCCTAATCCTAACCCGTACGCTGACACTAACCCGCGCCCTCACACGTACGCTCCCCCTAAAGCGTTGTCGTACCCTCACCTGGACCCTAAACCGTCCCCGTCCCCTAACCCTAACCCTAGCCCGAACCCTAACCCTAACCCTGCCCCGAAGCCTGACCCTCACCCGTCCCCTAATCCTAACCCGTACGCTGACACTAACCCGCGCCCTCACACGTACGCTCCCCCTAAAGCGTTGTCGTACCCTCACCTGGACCCTAAACCGTCCCCGTCCCCTAACCCTAACCCTAGCCCGAACCCTAACCCTAACCCTGCCCCGAAGCCTGACCCTCACCCGTCCCCTAATCCTAACCCGTACGCTGACACTAACCCACGCCCTCACACGTACGCTCCCCCTACAGCGTTGTCGTACACTCACCTGGACCCTAAACCGTCCCCGTTCCCTAACCCTAACCCTAGCCTGAACCCTAACCCTAACCCTGCCCCGAAGCCTGACCCTCACCCGTCCCCTAATCCTAACCCGTACGCTGACACTAACCCGCGCCCTCACACGTACGCTCCCCCTAAAGCGTTGTCGTACCCTCAAGTGGACCCTAAACCGTCCCCGTCCCCTAACCCTAACCCTAGCCCGAACCCTAACCCTAACCCTGCCCCGAAGCCTGACCCTCACCCGTCCCCTAATCCTAACCCGTACGCTGACACTAACCCGCGCCCTCACACGTACGCTCCCCCTAAAGCGTTGTCGTACCCTCACCTGGACCCTAACCGTCCCCGTCCCCTAACCCTAACCCTAGCCCGAACCCTAACCCTAACCCTTCCCCGAAGCCTGACCCTCACCCGTCCCCTAATCCTAACCCGTACGCTGACACTAACCCGCGCCCTCACACGTACGCTCCCCCTAAAGCGTTGTCGAACCCTCACCTGGACCCTAAACCGTCCCCGTCCCCTAACCCTAACCCTAGCCCGAACCCTAACCCTAACCCTGCCCCGAAGCCTGACCCTCACCCGTCCCCTAATCTTAACCCGTACGCTGACACTAACCCGCGCCCTCACACGTACGCTCCCCCTAAAGCGTTGTCGAACCCTCACCTGGACCCTAAACCGTCCCCGTCCCGTAACCCTAACCCTAGCCCGAACCCTAACCCTAACCCTGCCCCGAAGCCTGACCCTCACCCGTCCCCTAATCCTAACCCGTACGCTGACACTATCCCGCGCCCTCACACGTACGCTCCCCCTAAAGCGTTGTCGTACCCTCACCTGGACCCTAAACCGTCCCCGTTCCCTAACCCTAACCCTAGCCTGAACACTAACCCTAACCCTGCCCCGAAGCCTGACCCTCACCCGTCCCCTAATCCTAACCCGTACGCTGACACTAACCCACGCCCTCACACGTACGCTCCCCCTAAAGCGTTGTCGTACCCTCAAGTGGACCCTAAACCGTCCCCGTCCCCTAACCCTAACCCTAGCCCGAACCCTAACCCTAACCCTGCCCCGAAGCCTGACCCTCACCCGTCCCCTAATCCTAACCCGTACGCTGACACTAACCCGCGCCCTCACACGTACGCTCCCCCTAAAGCGTTGTCGTACCCTCACCTGGACCCTAACCGTCCCCGTCCCCTAACCCTAACCCTAGCCCGAACCCTAACCCTAACCCTTCCCCGAAGCCTGACCCTCACCCGTCCCCTAATCCTAACCCGTACGCTGACACTAACCCGCGCCCTCACACCTACGCTCCCCCTAAAGCGTTGTCGTACCCTCACCTGGACCCTAAACCGTCCCCGTCCCCTAACCCTAACCCAAGCCCGAACCCTAACCCTAGCCCTTCCCCGAAGCCTGACCCTCACCCGTCCCCTAATCCTAACCCGTACGCTGACACTAACCCGCGCCCTCACACGTACGCTCCCCCTAAAGCGTTGTCGTACCCTCACCTGGACCCTAAACCGTCCCCGTCCCCTAACCCTAACCCTAGCCCGAACCCTAACCCTAACCCTTCCCCGAAGCCTGACCCTCAACCGTCCCCTAATCCTAACCCGTACGCTGACACTAACCCGCGCCCTCACACGTACGCTCCCCCTAAAACGTTGTCGTACCCTCACCTGGACCCTAAACCGTCCCCGTCCCCTAACCCTAACCCTAGCCCGAACCCTAACCCTAGCCCTTCCCCGAAGCCTGACCCTCACCCGTCCCCTAATCCTAACCCGTACGCTGACACTAACCCGCGCCCTCACACGTACGCTCCCCCTAAAGCGTTGTCGTACCCTCACCTGGACCCTAACCCGTCCCCGTCCCCTAACCCTAACCCTAGCCCGAACCCTAACCCTAACCCTTCCCCGAAGCCTGACCCTCACCCGTCCCCTAATCCTAACCCGTACGCTGACACTAACCCGGGCCCTCACACGTACGCTCCCCCTAAAGCGTTGTCGTACCCTCACCTGGACCCTAAACCGTCCCCGTCCCCTAACCCTAACCCTAGCCCGAACCCTAACCCTAACCCTTCCCCGAAGCCTGACCCTCACCCGTACCCTAATCCTAACCCGTACGCTGACACTAAACCGTGCCCTCACACGTACGCTCCCCCTAAAGCGTTGTCGTACCCTCACCTGGACCCTAAACTGTCCCCGTCCCCTAACCCTAACGCTAGCCCGAACCCTAACCCTAACCCTTCCCCGAAGCCTGACCCTCACCCGTCCCCTAATCCTAACCCGTACGCTGACACTAACCCGCGCCCTCACACGTACGCTCCCCCTAAAGCGTTGTCGTACCCTCACCTGGACCCTAAACCGTCCCCGTCCCCTAACCCTAACCCTAGCCCGAACCCTAACCCTAACCCTTCCCCGAAGCCTGACCCTCACCCGTCCCCTAATCCTAACCCGTACGCTGACACTAACCCGCGCCCTCACACGTACGCTCCCCCTAAAGCGTTGTCGTACCCTCTCCTGGACCCTAAACCGTCCCCGTCCCCTAACCCTAACCCTAACCCGAACACTAACCCTAACCCTTCCCCGAAGCCTGACCCTCACCCGTCCCCTAATCCGAACCCGTTCGCTGACACTAACCCGCGCCCTCACACGTACGCTCCCCCTAAAGCGTTGTCGTACCCTCACCTGGACCCTAAACCGTCCCCGTCCCCTAACCCTAACCCTAGCCCGAACCCTAACCCTAACCCTGCCCCGAAGCCTGACCCTCACCCGTCCCCTAATCCTAACCCGTACGCTGACACTAACCCGCGCCCTCACACGTACGCTCCCCCTAAAGCGTTGTCGTACCCTCACCTGGACCCTAACCGTCCCCGTCCCCTAACCCTAACCCTAGCCCGAACCCTAACCCTAACCCTTCCCCGAAGCCTGACCCTCACCCGTCCCCTAATCCTAACCCGTACGCTGACACTAACCCGCGCCCTCACACGTACGCTCCCCCTAAAGCGTTGTCGTACCCTCACCTGGACCCTAAACCGTCCCCGTCCCCTAACCCTAACCCTAGCCCGAACCCTAACCCTAACCCTGCCCCGAAGCCTGACCCTCACCCGTCCCCTAATCTTAACCCGTACGCTGACACTAACCCGCGCCCTCACACGTACGCTCCCCCTAAAGCGTTGTCGAACCCTCACCTGGACCCTAAACCGTCCCCGTCCCGTAACCCTAACCCTAGCCCGAACCCTAACCCTAACCCTGCCCCGAAGCCTGACCCTCACCCGTCCCCTAATCCTAACCCGTACGCTGACACTAAACAGCGCCCTCACACGTACGCTCCCCCTAAAGCGTTGTCGTACCCTCACCTGGACCCTAAACCGTCCCCGTCCCCTAACCCTAACCCTAGCCCGAACCCTAACCCTAACACTTCCCCGAAGCCTGACCCTCACCCGTCCGCTAATCCTAACCCGTACGCTGACACTAACCCGCGCCCTCACACGTACGCTCCCCCTAAAGCGTTGTCGTACCCTCACCTGGACCCTAAACCGTCCCCGTCCCCTAACCCTAACCCTAGCCCGAACCCTAACCCTAACCCTTCCCCGAAGCCTGACACTCACCCGTCCCCTAATCCTAACCCGTACGCTGACACTAACCCACGCCCTCACACGTACGCTCCCCCTAAAGCGTTGTCGTACCCTCACCTGGACCCTAAACCGTCCCCGTCCCCTAACCCTAACCCTAGCCCGAACCCTAACCCTAACCCTGCCCCGAAGCCTGACCCTCACCCGTCCCCTAATCCTAACCCGTACGCTGACACTAACCCGCGCCCTCACACGTACGCTCCCCCTAAAGCGTTGTCGTACCCTCACCTGGACCCTAAACCGTCCCCGTCCCCTAACCCTAACCCTAGCCCGATCCCTAACCCTAACCCTTCCCCGAAGCGTGACCCTCACCCGTCCCCTAATCCTAACCCGTACGCTGACACTAACCCGCGCCCTCACACGTACGCTCCCCCTAAAGCGTTGTCGTACCCTCACCTGGACCCTAAACCGTCCCCGTCCCCTAACCCTAACCCTAGCCCGAACCCTAACCCTAACCCTGCCCCGAAGCCTGACCCTCACCCGTCCCCTAATCCTAACCCGTACGCTGACACTAACCCGCGCCCTCACACGTACGCTCCCCCTAAAGCGTTGTCGTACCCTCACCTGGACCCTAAACCGTCCCCGTCCCCTAACCCTAACCCTAGCCCGAACCCTAACCCTAACCCTGCCCCGAAGCCTGACCCTCACCCGTCCCCTAATCCTAACCCGTACGCTGACACTAACCCGCGCCCTCACACGTACGCTCCCCCTAAAGCGTTGTCGTACCCTCACCTGGACCCTAAACCGTCCCCGTCCCCTAACCCTAACCCTAGCCCGAACCCTAACCCTAACCCTGCCCCGAAGCCTGACCCTCACCCGTCCCCTAATCCTAACCCGTACGCTGACACTAACCCGCGCCCTCACACGTACGCTCCCCCTAAAGCGTTGTCGTACCCTCAAGTGGACCCTAAACCGTCCCCGTCCCCTAACCCTAACCCTAGCCCGAACCCTAACCCTAACACTGCCCCGAAGCCTGACCCTCACCCGTCCCCTAATCCTAACCCGTACGCTGACACTAACCCGCGCCCTCACACATACGCTCCCCCTAAAGCGTTGTCGTACCCTCACCTGGACCCTAACCCGTCCCCGTCCCCTAACCCTAACCCTAGCCCGAACCCTAACCCTAACCCTTCCCCGAAGCCTGACCCTCACCCGTCCCCTAATCCTAACCCGTACGCTGACACTAACCCGCGCCCTCACACGTACGCTCCCCCTAAAGCGTTGTCGTACCCTCACCTGGACCCTAAACCGTCCCCGTCCCCTAACCCTAACCCAAGCCCGAACCCTAACCCTAGCCCTTCCCCGAAGCCTGACCCTCACCCGTCCCCTAATCCTAACCCGTACGCTGACACTAACCCGCGCCCTCACACGTACGCTCCCCCTAAAGCGTTGTCGTACCCTCACCTGGACCCTAAACCGTCCCCGTCCCCTAACCCTAACCCTAGCCCGAACCCTAACCCTAACCCTTCCCCGAAGCCTGACCCTCACCCGTCCCCTAATCCTAACCCGTACGCTGACACTAACCCGCGCCCTCACACGTACGCTCCCCCTAAAACGTTGTCGTACCCTCACCTGGACCCTAAACCGTCCCCGTCCCCTAACCCTAACCCTAGCCCGAACCCTAACCCTAGCCCTTCCCCGAAGCCTGACCCTCACCCGTCCCCTAATCCTAACCCGTACGCTGACACTAACCCGCGCCCTCACACGTACGCTCCCCCTAAAGCGTTGTCGTACCCTCACCTGGACCCTAACCCGTCCCCGTCCCCTAACCCTAACCCTAGCCCGAACCCTAACCCTAACCCTTCCCCGAAGCCTGACCCTCACCCGTCCCCTAATCCTAACCCGTACGCTGACACTAACCCGGGCCCTCACACGTACGCTCCCCCTAAAGCGTTGTCGTACCCTCACCTGGACCCTAAACCGTCCCCGTCCCCTAACCCTAACCCTAGCCCGAACCCTAACCCTAACCCTTCCCCGAAGCCTGACCCTCACCCGTACCCTAATCCTAACCCGTACGCTGACACTAAACCGTGCCCTCACACGTACGCTCCCCCTAAAGCGTTGTCGTACCCTCACCTGGACCCTAAACTGTCCCCGTCCCCTAACCCTAACGCTAGCCCGAACCCTAACCCTAACCCTTCCCCGAAGCCTGACCCTCACCCGTCCCCTAATCCTAACCCGTACGCTGACACTAACCCGCGCCCTCACACGTACGCTCCCCCTAAAGCGTTGTCGTACCCTCACCTGGACCCTAAACCGTCCCCGTCCCCTAACCCTAACCCTAGCCCGAACCCTAACCCTAACCCTTCCCCGAAGCCTGACCCTCACCCGTCCCCTAATCCTAACCCGTACGCTGACACTAACCCGCGCCCTCACACGTACGCTCCCCCTAAAGCGTTGTCGTACCCTCTCCTGGACCCTAAACCGTCCCCGTCCCCTAACCCTAACCCTAACCCGAACACTAACCCTAACCCTTCCCCGAAGCCTGACCCTCACCCGTCCCCTAATCCGAACCCGTACGCTGACACTAACCCGCGCCCTCACACGTACGCTCCCCCTAAAGCGTTGTCGTACCCTCACCTGGACCCTAAACCGTCCCCGTCCCCTAACCCTAACCCTAGCCCGAACCCTAACCCTAACCCTGCCCCGAAGCCTGACCCTCACCCGTCCCCTAATCCTAACCCGTACGCTGACACTAACCCGCGCCCTCACACGTACGCTCCCCCTAAAGCGTTGTCGTACCCTCACCTGGACCCTAACCATCCCCGTCCCCTAACCCTAACCCTAGCCCGAACCCTAACCCTAACCCTTCCCCGAAGCCTGACCCTCACCCGTCCCCTAATCCTAACCCGTACGCTGACACTAACCCGCGCCCTCACACGTACGCTCCCCCTAAAGCGTTGTCGTACCCTCACCTGGACCCTAAACCGTCCCCGTCCCCTAACCCTAACCCAAGCCCGAACCCTAACCCTAGCCCTTCCCCGAAGCCTGACCCTCACCCGTCCCCTAATCCTAACCCGTACGCTGACACTAACCCGCGCCCTCACACGTACGCTCCCCCTAAAGCGTTGTCGTACCCTCACCTGGACCCTAAACCGTCCCCGTCCCGTAACCCTAACCCTAGCCCGAACCCTAACCCTAACCCTTCCCCGAAGCCTGACCCTCACCCGTCCCCTAATCCTAACCCGTACGCTGACACTAACCCGCGCCCTCACACGTACGCTCCCCCTAAAGCGTTGTCGTACCCTCACCTGGACCCTAAACCGTCCCCGTCCCCTAACCCTAACCCTAGCCCGAACCCTAACCCTAACCCTTCCCCGAAGCCTGACCCTCACCCGTCCCCTAATCCTAACCCGTACGCTGACACTAACCCGCGCCCACACACGTACGCTCCCCCTAAAGCGTTGTCGTACCCTCACCTGGACCCTAAACCGTCCCCGTCCCCTAACCCTAACCCTAGCCCGAACCCTAACCCTAACCCTTCCCCGAAGCCTGACCCTCACCCGTCCCCTAATCCTAACCCGTACGCTGACACTAACCCGCGCCCTCACACGTACGCTCCCCCTAAAGCGTTGTCGTACCCTCACCTGGACCCTAAACCGTCCCCGTCCCCTAACCCTAACCCTAGCCCGAACCCTAACCCTAACCCTTCCCCGAAGCCTGACCCTCACCCGTCCCCTAATCCTAACCCGTACGCTGACACTAACCCGCGCCCTCACACGTACGCTCCCCCTAAAGCGTTGTCGTACCCTCACCTGGACCCTAAACCGTCCCCGTCCCCTAACCCTAACCCTAGCCCGAACCCTAACCCTAACCCTTCCCCGAAGCCTGACCCTCACCCGTCCCCTAATCCTAACCCGTACGCTGACACTAACCCGCGCCCTCACACGTACGCTCCCCCTAAAGCGTTGTCGTACCCTCACCTGGACCCTAACCCGTCCCCGTCCCCTAACCCTAACCCTAGCCCGAACCCTAACCCTAACCCTTCCCCGAAGCCTGACCCTCACCCGTCCCCTAATCCTAACCCGTACGCTGACACTAACCCGGGCCCTCACACGTACGCTCCCCCTAAAGCGTTGTCGTACCCTCACCTGGACCCTAAACCGTCCCCGTCCCCTAACCCTAACCCTAGCCCGAACCCTAACCCTAACCCTTCCCCGAAGCCTGACCCTCACCCGTCCCCTAATCCTAACCCGTACGCTGACACTAACCCGCGCCCTCACACGTACGCTCCCCCTAAAGCGTTGTCGTACCCTCACCTGGACCCTAACCCGTCCCCGTCCCCTAACCCTAACCCTAGCCCGAACCCTAACCCTAACCCTTCCCCGAAGCCTGACCCTCACCCGTCCCCTAATCCTAACCCGTACGCTGACACTAACCCGGGCCCTCACACGTACGCTCCCCCTAAAGCGTTGTCGTACCCTCACCTGGACCCTAAACCGTCCCCGTCCCCTAACCCTAACCCTAGCCCGAACCCTAACCCTAACCCTTCCCCGAAGCCTGACCCTCACCCGTACCCTAATCCTAACCCGTACGCTGACACTAACCCGCGCCCTCACACGTACACTCCCCCTAAAGCGTTGTCGTACCCTCACCTGGACCCTAAACCGTCCCCGTCCCCTAACCCTAACCCTAGCCCGAACCCTAAACCTAACCCTGCCCCGAAGCCTGACCCTCACCCGTCCCCTAATCCTAACCCGTACGCTGACACTAACCCGCGCCCTCACACGTACGCTCCCCCTAAAGCGTTGTCGTACCCTCACCTGGACCCTAACCGTCCCCGTCCCCTAACCCTAACCCTAGCCCGAACCCTAACCCTAACCCTTCCCCGAAGCCTGACCCTCACCCGTCCCCTAATCCTAACCCGTACGCTGACACTAACCCGCGCCCTCACACGTACGCTCCCCCTAAAGCGTTGTCGTACCCTCACCTGGACCCTAAACCGTCCCCGTCCCCTAACCCTAACCCAAGCCCGAACCCTAACCCTAACCCTTCCCCGAAGCCTGACCCTCACCCGTCCCCTAATCCTAACCCGTACGCTGACACTAACCCGCGCCCTCACACGTACGCTCCCCCTAAAGCGTTGTCGTACCCTCACCTGGACCCTAAACCGTCCCCGTCCCCTAACCCTAACCCTAGCCCGAACCCTAACCCTAACCCTTCCCCGAAGCCTGACCCTCACCCGTCCCCTAATCCTAACCCGTACGCTGACACTAACCCGCGCCCTCACACGTACGCTCCCCCTAAAGCGTTGTCGTACCCTCACCTGGACCCTAAACCGTCCCCGTCCCCTAACCCTAACCCTAGCCCGAACCCTAACCCTAACCCTTCCCCGAAGCCTGACCCTCACCCGTCCCCTAATCCTAACCCGTACGCTGACACTAACCCGCGCCCTCACACGTACGCTCCCCCTAAAGCGTTGTCGTACCCTCACCTGGACCCTAAACCGTCCCCGTTCCCTAACCCTAACCCTAGCCCGAACCCTAACCCTAACCCTTCCCCGAAGCCTGACCCTCACCCGTCCCCTAATCCTAACCCGTACGCTGACACTAACCCGCGCCCTCACACGTACGCTCCCCCTAAAGCGTTGTCGTACCCTCACCTGGACCCTAAACCGTCCCCGTCCCCTAACCCTAACCCTAGCCCGAACCCTAACCCTAACCCTTCCCCGAAGCCTGACCCTCACCCGTCCCCTAATCCTAACCCGTACGCTGACACTAACCCGCGCCCTCACACGTACGCTCCCCCTAAAGCGTTGTCGTACCCTCACCTGGACCCTAAACCGTCCCCGTCCCCTAACCCTAACCCTAGCCCGAACCCTAACCCTAACCCTTCCCCGAAGCCTGACCCTCACCCGTCCCCTAATCCTAACCCGTACGCTGACACTAACCCGCGCCCTCACACGTACGCTCCCCCTAAAGCGTTGTCGTACCCTCACCTGGACCCTAACCCGTCCCCGTCCCCTAACCCTAACCCTAGCCCGAACCCTAACCCTAACCCTTCCCCGAAGCCTGACCCTCACCCGTCCCCTAATCCTAACCCGTACGCTGACACTAACCCGGGCCCTCACACGTACGCTCCCCCTAAAGCGTTGTCGTACCCTCACCTGGACCCTAAACCGTCCCCGTCCCCTAACCCTAACCCTAGCCCGAACCCTAACCCTAACCCTTCCCCGAAGCCTGACCCTCACCCGTCCCCTAATCCTAACCCGTACGCTGACACTAACCCGCGCCCTCACACCTACGCTCCCCCTAAAGCGTTGTCGTACCCTCACCTGGACCCTAAACCGTCCCCGTCCCCTAACCCTAACCCTAGCCCGAACACTAACCCTAACCCTTCCCCGAAGCCTGACCCTCACCCGTCCCCTAATCCTAACCCGTACGCTGACACTAACACGCGCCCTCACACGTACGCTCCCCCTAAAGCGTTGTCGTACCCTCACCTGGACCCTAAACCGTCCCCGTCCCCTAACCCTAACCCTAGCCCGAACCCTAACCCTAACCCTGCCCCGAAGCCTGACCCTCACCCGTCCCCTAATCCTAACCCGTACGCTGACACTAACCCGCGCCCTCACACGTACGCTCCCCCTAAAGCGTTGTCGTACCCTCACCTGGACCCTAACCGTCCCCGTCCCCTAACCCTAACCCTAGCCCGAACCCTAACCCTAACCCTTCCCCGAAGCCTGACACTCACCCGTCCCCTAATCCTAACCCGTACGCTGACACTAACCCGCGCCCTCACACGTACGCTCCCCCTAAAGCGTTGTCGTACCCTCACCTGGACCCTAAACCGTCCCCGTCCCCTAACCCTAACCCTAGCCCGAACCCTAACCCTAACCCTTCCCCGAAGCCTGACCCTCACCCGTCCCCTAATCCTAACCCGTACGCTGACACTAACCCGCGCCCTCACACGTACGCTCCCCCTAAAGCGTTGTCGTACCCTCACCTGGACCCTAAACCGTCCCCGTCCCCTAACCCTAACCCTAGCCCGAACCCTAACCCTAACCCTTCCCCGAAGCCTGACCCTCACCCGTCCCCTAATCCTAACCCGTACGCTGACACTAACCCGCGCCCTCACACGTACGCTCCCCCTAAAGCGTTGTCGTACCCTCACCTGGACCCTAAACCGTCCCCGTCCCCTAACCCTAACCCTAGCCCGAACCCTAACCCTAACCCTTCCCCGAAGCCTGACCCTCACCCGTCCCCTAATCCTAACACGTACGCTGACACTAACCCGCGCCCTCACACGTACGCTCCCCCTAAAGCGTTGTCGTACCCTCACCTGGACCCTAAACCGTCCCCGTCCCCTAACCCTAACCCTAGCCCGAACCCTAACCCTAACCCTTCCCCGAAGCCTGACCCTCACCCGTCCCCTAATCCTAACCCGTACGCTGACACTAACCCGCGCCCTCACACGTACGCTCCCCCTAAAGCGTTGTCGTACCCTCACCTGGACCCTAAACCGTCCCCGTCCCCTAACCCTAACCCTAGCCCGAACCCTAACCCTAACCCTTCCCCGAAGCCTGACCCTCACCCGTCCCCTAATCCTAACCCGTACGCTGACACTAACCCGGGCCCTCACACGTACGCTCCCCCTAAAGCGTTGTCGTACCCTCACCTGGACCCTAAACCGTCCCCGTCCCCTAACCCTAACCCTAGCCCGAACCCTAACCCTAACCCTTCCCCGAAGCCTGACCCTCACCCGTACCCTAATCCTAACCCGTACGCTGACACTAACCCGCGCCCTCACACGTACGCTCCCCCTAAAGCGTTGTCGTACCCTCACCTGGACCCTAAACCGTCCCCGTCCCCTAACCCTAACCCTAGCCCGAACCCTAACCCTAACCCTTCCCCGAAGCCTGACCCTCACCCGTCCCCTAATCCTAACCCGTACGCTGACACTAACCCGTGCCCTCACACGTACGCTCCCCCTAAAGCGTTGTCGTACCCTCACCTGGACCCTAAACCGTCCCCGTCCCCTAACCCTAACCCTAGCCCGAACCCTAACCCTAACCCTTCCCCGAAGCCTGACCCTCACCCGTCCCCTAATCCTAACCCGTACGCTGACACTAACCCGCGCCCTCACACGTACGCTCCCCCTAAAGCGTTGTCGTACCCTCACCTGGACCCTAAACCGTCCCCGTCCCCTAACCCTAACCCTAGCCCGAACCCTAACCCTAACCCTTCCCCGAAGCCTGACCCTCACCCGTCCCCTAATCCTAACCCGTACGCTGACACTAACCCGCGCCCTCACACGTACGCTCCCCCTAAAGCGTTGTCGTACCCTCACCTGGACCCTAAACCGTCCCCGTCCCCTAACCCTAACCCTAGCCCGAACACTAACCCTAACCCTTCCCCGAAGCCTGACCCTCACCCGTCCCCTAATCCTAACCCGTACGCTGACACTAACCCGCGCCCTCACACGTACGCTCCCCCTAAAGCGTTGTCGTACCCTCACCTGGACCCTAAACCGTCCCCGTCCCCTAACCCTAACCCTAGCCCGAACCCTAACCCTAACCCTTCCCCGAAGCCTGACCCTCACCCGTCCCCTAATCCTAACCCGTACGCTGACACTAACCCGCGCCCTCACACGTACGCTCCCCCTAAAGCGTTGTCGTACCCTCACCTGGACCCTAAACCGTCCCCGTCCCCTAACCCTAACCCTAGCCCGAACCCTAACCCTAACCCTTCCCCGAAGCCTGACCCTCACCCGTCCCCTAATCCTAACCCGTACGCTGACACTAACCCACGCCCTCACACGTACGCTCCCCCTAAAGCGTTGTCGTACCCTCACCTGGACCCTAAACCGTCCCCGTCCCCTAACCCTAACCCTAGCCCGAACCCTAACCCTAACCCTTCCCCGAAGCCTGACACTCACCCGTCCCCTAATCCTAACCCGTACGCTGACACTAACCCGCGCCCTCACACGTACGCTCCCCCTAAAGCGTTGTCGTACCCTCACCTGGACCCTAAACCGTCCCCGTCCCCTAACCCTAACCCTAGCCCGAACCCTAACCCTAACCCTTCCCCGAAGCCTGACCCTCACCCGTCCCCTAATCCTAACCCGTACGCTGACACTAACCCGGGCCCTCACACGTACGCTCCCCCTAAAGCGTTGTCGTACCCTCACCTGGACCCTAAACCGTCCCCGTCCCCTAACCCTAACCCTAGCCCGAACCCTAACCCTAACCCTTCCCCGAAGCCTGACACTCACCCGTCCCCTAATCCTAACCCGTACGCTGACACTAACCTGCGCCCTCACACGTACGCTCCCCCTAAAGCGTTGTCGTACCCTCACCTGGACCCTAAACCGTCCCCGTCCCCTAACCCTAACCCTAGCCCGAACCCTAACCCTAACCCTTCCCCGAAGCCTGACCCTCACCCGTCCCCTAATCCTAACCCGTACGCTGACACTAACCCGTGCCCTCACACGTACGCTCCCCTAAAGCGTTGTCGTACCCTCACCTGGACCCTAAACCGTCCCCGTCCCCTAACCCTAACCCTAGCCCGAACCCTAACCCTAACCCTTCCCCGAAGCCTGACCCTCACCCGTCCCCTAATCCTAACCCGTACGCTGACACTAACCCGCGCCCTCACACGTACGCTCCCCCTAAAGCGTTGTCGTACCCTCACCTGGACCCTAAACCGTCCCCGTCCCCTAACCCTAACCCTAGCCCGAACCCTAACCCTAACCCTTCCCCGAAGCCTGACCCTCACCCGTCCCCTAATCCTAACCCGTACGCTGACACTAACCCGCGCCCTCACACGTACGCTCCCCCTAAAGCGTTGTCGTACCCTCACCTGGACCCTAAACCGTCCCCGTCCCCTAACCCTAACCCTAGCCCGAACCCTAACCCTAACCCTTCCCCGAAGGCTGACCCTCACCCGTCCCCTAATCCTAACCCGTACGCTGACACTAACCCGCGCCCTCACACGTACGCTCCCCCTAAAGCGTTGTCGTACCCTCACCTGGACCCTAAACCGTCCCCGTCCCCTAACCCTAACCCTATCCCGAACCCTAAACCTAACCCTTCCCCAAAGCCTGACCCTCACCCGTCCCCTAATCCTAACCCGTACGCTGACACTAACCCGCACCCTCACACGTACGCTCCCCCTAAAGCGTTGTCGTACCCTCACCTGGACCCTAAACCGTCCCCGTCCCCTAACCCTAACCCTAGCCCGAACCCTAACCCTAACCCTTCCCCGAAGCCTGACCCTCACCCGTCCCCTAATCCTAACCCGTACGCTGACACTAACCCGCGCCCTCACACGTACGCTCCCCCTAAAGCGTTGTCGTACCCTCACCTGGACCCTAAACCGTCCCCGTCCCCTAACCCTAACCCTAGCCCGAACCCTAACCCTAACCCTTCCCCGAAGCCTGACCCTCACCCGTCCCCTAATCCTAACCCGTACGCTGACACTAACCCGCGCCCTCACACGTACGCTCCCCTAAAGCGTTGTCGTACCCTCACCTGGACCCTAAACCGTCCCCGTCCCCTAACCCTAACCCTAGCCCGGAACCCTAACCCTAACCCTTCCCCGAAGCCTGACCCTCACCCGTCCCCTAATCCTAACCCGTACGCTGACACTAACCCGCGCCCTCACACGTACGCTCCCCCTAAAGCGTTGTCGTACCCTCACCTGGACCCTAAACCGTCCCCGTCCCCTAACCCTAACCCTAGCCCGAACCCTAACCCTAACCCTTCCCCGAAGCCTGACCCTCACCCGTCCCCTAATCCTAACCCGTACGCTGACACTAACCCGCGCCCTCACACGTACGCTCCCCCTAAAGCGTTGTCGTACCCTCACCTGGACCCTAAACCGTCCCCGTCCCCTAACCCTAACCCTAGCCCGAACCCTAACCCTAACCCTTCCCCGAAGCCTGACCCTCACCCGTCCCCTAATCCTAACCCGTACGCTGACACTAACCCGCGCCCTCACACGTACGCTCCCCCTAAAGCGTTGTCGTACCCTCACCTGGACCCTAAACCGTCCCCGTCCCCTAACCCTAACCCTAGCCCGAACCCTAACCCTAACCCTTCCCCGAAGCCTGACCCTCACCCGTCCCCTAATCCTAACCCGTACGCTGACACTAACCCGCGCCCTCACACGTACGCTCCCCCTAAAGCGTTGTCGTACCCTCACCTGGACCCTAAACCGTCCCCGTCCCCTAACCCTAACCCTAGCCCGAACCCTAACCCTAACCCTTCCCGAAGCCTGACCCTCACCCGTCCCCTAATCCTAACCCGTACGCTGACACTAACCCGCGCCCTCACACGTACGCTCCCCCTAAAGCGTTGTCGTACCCTCACCTGGACCCTAAACCGTCCCCGTCCCCTAACCCTAACCCTAGCCCGAACCCTAACCCTAACCCTTCCCCGAAGCCTGACCCTCACCCGTCCCCTAATCCTAACCCGTACGCTGACACTAACCCGCGCCCTCACACGTACGCTCCCCCTAAAGCGTTGTCGTACCCTCACCTGGACCCTAAACCGTCCCCGTCCCCTAACCCTAACCCTAGCCCGAACCCTAACCCTAACCCTTCCCCGAAGCCTGACCCTCACCCGTCCCCTAATCCTAACCCGTACGCTGACACTAACCCGCGCCCTCACACGTACGCTCCCCCTAAAGCGTTGTCGTACCCTCACCTGGACCCTAAACCGTCCCCGTCCCCTAACCCTAACCCTAGCCCGAACCCTAACCCTAACCCTTCCCCGAAGCCTGACCCTCACCCGTCCCCTAATCCTAACCCGTACGCTGACACTAACCCGCGCCCTCACACGTACGCTCCCCCTAAAGCGTTGTCGTACCCTCACCTGGACCCTAAACCGTCCCCGTCCCCTAACCCTAACCCTAGCCCGAACCCTAACCCTAACCCTTCCCCGAAGCCTGACCCTCACCCGTCCCCTAATCCTAACCCGTACGCTGACACTAACCCGGGCCCTCACACGTACGCTCCCCCTAAAGCGTTGTCGTACCCTCACCTGGACCCTAAACCGTCCCCGTCCCCTAACCCTAACCCTAGCCCGAACCCTAACCCTAACCCTTCCCCGAAGCCTGACCCTCACCCGTCCCCTAATCCTAACCCGTACGCTGACACTAACCCGCGCCCTCACACGTACGCTCCCCCTAAAGCGTTGTCGTACCCTCACCTGGACCCTAAACCGTCCCCGTCCCCTAACCCTAACCCTAGCCCGAACCCTAACCCTAACCCTTCCCCGAAGCCTGACCCTCACCCGTCCCCTAATCCTAACCCGTACGCTGACACTAACCCGCGCCCTCACACGTACGCTCCCCCTAAAGCGTTGTCGTACCCTCACCTGGACCCTAAACCGTCCCCGTCCCCTAACCCTAACCCTAGCCCGAACCCTAACCCTAACCCTTCCCCGAAGCCTGACCCTCACCCGTCCCCTAATCCTAACCCGTACGCTGACACTAACCCGCGCCCTCACACGTACGCTCCCCCTAAAGCGTTGTCGTACCCTCACCTGGACCCTAAACCGTCCCCGTCCCCTAACCCTAACCCTAGCCCGAACCCTAACCCTAACCCTTCCCCGAAGCCTGACCCTCACCCGTCCCCTAATCCTAACCCGTACGCTGACACTAACCCGCGCCCTCACACGTACGCTCCCCCTAAAGCGTTGTCGTACCCTCACCTGGACCCTAAACCGTCCCCGTCCCCTAACCCTAACCCTAGCCCGAACCCTAACCCTAACCCTTCCCCGAAGCGTTGTCGTACCCTCACCTGGACCCTAAACCGTCCCCGTCCCCTAACCCTAACCCTAGCCCGAACCCTAACCCTAACCCTTCCCCGAAGCCTGACCCTCACCCGTCCCCTAATCCTAACCCGTACGCTGACACTAACCCGCGCCCTCACACGTACG
>NW_028132398.1:0-28881 GCF_964374135.1 Grampus griseus | reverse complement strand
GGAGATATATTCTCTTGGGGATGTGCCCTGGCACATTCTACTCTAATTTGCAGCCTACTAACACGATTTCCAGGAAGGCTCTGCTGCCCAAAAACCCAGAGTTGGAAATGTAGAAATTGTGCTGCCTTGTGGCCGTTTCCCGCAAGAACGGCTTTAAGCCAACAGCTAATGGTCTCTTAACATTCACAAGGACTCAGGGCTGCAAAGGACACCTGCCCTAAACAACTGTGCTGAGGTAGGGAATGGACAATAAAATTCAAAACTGGCAAATTTTTCAAGACGATAGTATGAAGAGGTAAGTTTGACTCACTCTCTTTTTTAAAAAAAGGAAAATGGGTGAAAGCTCAACCTCAGGAATTATTAGACTCATGCAAATCTAATCAACAAAAAGGTTTCAACCAGTCAACTGACCATCAGCAAAAGGTCTACAAACAATAGATTCTGAAGGGGTTTTAGAGAACTGTGCACCCTCTAGCTGCTGGTGAGATGTAAAGTGTTAACAGCCAATAACGAGAACAGAAAGGAGCTACGATTAAAAGTAAACATTGAGGCACCATTCAATCCAGCAGTCACACCACTGGACTCTCACCTGAGAAGACCAGAGTCGAGAAGACCTGGGCTGCAAAAGCTGCACTGCAGCCTTATTCACAATAGCCACGACAGTGAAGCAACCAAAATGTCCATCAACAGATGTATGGATGAAGAAGAAGTGGTCCACGTTCACAATAGAATATTAGCCATGGAAAACAATGAAACACTGCTATCTGAGGCGCCATAGATGAGCTTGGAGATAATCACAGAATATGAGGTAAGTCAGAAAGCAAAAGACCTATATCCTATGATATCACTTATAGGCGTTATCTAATAACTAACACAAATGAACATATTTCCACAGAGAAAGACACTCACAGACTTAGAAATTAAGTATGCTTATCTAAAAGGAAAGGCGGGCAGAATGGAGAAATTAAGATTAGCGTTACCATACGTATACAAACACATATTATAAACATATATCAAAAAGACGGACCATATAGCAAGGGAGGTCTACGGAACACTCTGTAACATTTTACGTGGGAAGAGGATCTGAACATGAATAGACACATATATTGTACAAATGAACTAGATTGTGTACATCTGGACAAACAATATCTAATCATTACCCTGATTAAATAAATTTTAAAAACCAAGAAGAAGTAATGAGACATAAACTTATGGGCATTCCTCCTGGCACATTCCATTCTAACTTACAACCGAGGACCACGACTTCCAGAAAGGCTCTGCTGCCCTAGTACCCAGATTTGGGAAAGGACAAATGCTGCCTCCTTGTGGCCGTTTCCCACAACAGCAGCTTTAAACCCAGTGCTAATGGTCACTAAATATTCACCGAACTTGCAGTTCTGTAATGACATCTGCCCTCCAAAAAAATCCTGGGGTCGAATATCGACCAAAAATTCAAAAGAGGACAACCTTCCAAGAAGACAGCTTCAAGAGATATATTGTACTCACACTTTATTTTTAACAGAAAGGAAAAAGGTGTGGAAAATGATGAATTTTAGGAATTTTTAAAGGCATGCAAACCCAAATTACAAAAACCTATCAGGTCACAGCAGTCTGAATGGCCATTAGCAAAAATGCTGCAAACTATAAATGCTGAAGGGATTGTGGAGAAGTTCGTACCCTCGGTTCTAAGGGAGACACGGTAAGAGCCACTAATGAAAACACAATGGAGGTGCTTTGAAAAGGTAAACATTGAGCTACTAGTCAATCAGTCACACCCACTGCTGGGCCTATCACCTGAGAAAATGAGAATCGAAATGTCACAGGCTGGCAATCTTGCACTCCAGCAATATTTAATATGGCCAACGCTTGGAAGCAACGAAAATGTCCATCAACAGAGGAATGCACCAAGAAGTGGTCCATATACACAATGGAATATTACTCCAATAAAAACATAAATAAAAAAACAAACAAAAGTAAGGAGACATCAGCTTTTGGGGGTTTATCCGGGCACATTCCACTCTAATTTACAACTGAGGAAGACCACTGGCCGGAAGGTCTGTTTCCCTAGTACCAGCATGGGGAACAAAGAAAGGCTGCCGCAATCTGGCCGTTACCTGCAAAAGCAGCTTTAAAGCCTGTGCAAATGGTCACTTCATGTGAACAAGTACTGCAGGGCTGTAAATGAAACCTGCCCTCAAAATGTTTTGAGGGAGGTAATGGCCAATAAATTTCAAAATGTAACACATACTTTAAGAAAACACTTTGAAGAGCTAAGCTGTAATCACAGTTTGAAAAATAAAAAGGACATGCCTTAAAGCTCAATTTCAAAGGATTATGAGTCATATGCAATTTCAACCACAAAGAGGTATCAGCTCACACCAGTCAGAATATCCATCAGCAAGAAAACTACAAACAAGAAATGCTGAAGCCATAAAAAGAAACGAAATTGAGCTGTTTGTAATGAGGTGGATAGACCTAGAGTCTGTCATACAGAGAGAAGTAAGTCAGAAAGAGAGCGACAAATACCGTATGCTAACACATATACATGGAATTTAAGAAAAAGAAAATGTCATGAAGAACGTAGGGGTAAAACAGGAATAAAGACACAGACCTACTAGAGAATGGACTTGAGGATATGGGGAGGGGGAAGGGTAAGCTGTGACAAAGGGAGAGAGAGGCATGGACATATATACACTACCAAACGTAAGGTAGATAGCTATTGGGAAGCAGCAGCATAGCACAGGCAGATCAGCTCAGTGCTTTGTAACCGCCTGGAGAGGTGGGATAGGGAGGGTGGGAGGGAGGGAGACGCAAGAGGGAAGTGATATGGTAACATATGTGTATGTATAATTGATTCCTTTTGTTGTAAAGCACAAGCTAGCACACCATTGTAAAGTAATTATACTCCAATAAAGATGTTAAAAATAAATAAATAAATGCTGAAGGTGTTGTGGAGAAATGCATACCCTCAACTTTAAGTGGGATGTAACCTGGAAAGAGCCACTAATGAGCACAGAATCGTGGTGCGTTTAAACGGTAAACCCTGAGATACCATATGATACAGGAGGCCCACTCCTGGGCCTGTAACATAAGAAGACAGAATTGGAAAGACACAGGCAGGCAAATGTGCAGTGCAGCAGTATTCCAATAGCCAAGACATGGAGGCAACCAAAAAGTCCATCAAGAGGTGAGTGGACAAAGAAGAACTGGTACATGTACAGATGGAATATTAGCTAGGGAAGAAAATGAAACAATGCCATTTGCAGCACCGTAGATGATTCTAGAGGTAATCAGGCAAATTGTACTAAGTTAGACAGCAAAAGACACATATCCTATAATATCACTTATAGGTGTTAGCTAAAAATTGATACCAATGAAGATATTTCCACAGAGAAAGGCAATCACAGATTTATTCAACAAAGTTATGGTTCACCAAATGGAAAGGTGTGAGGACTGGATACATTCGGATATTGGGGTTAACATAGATATAGAAACACGTGTGAAATATATAGTCACCAAAGACCTACGGAATACCAAGAGAAGACTACTCAACATTGTGTCATAATCTACATGAGAAAACGATCTGAAGAAGTATAGATACATGTATATGTGTAAAAGAACTACATCTTACACACCTAGAACAAACAAAACATTTTAATCAAATTTGCTCTGATAAAAACTAAAAATTAAAAAAGAACAAGAAGAAAAAAGAGAGGAAAAAAAAAGAACAAGAAGTAATGAGACATACACTTAAGGGGCTTTTTGTTGGCACATTGCATTCTAATTTACAACCAGAACACGACTTCCATTAAAGCTCTGTCATCACTAATATAGCAGTTTTATAAGCAATGTTGAATGTAGCTTAAAAGAAGTCTCACTAATTATTGACAGTAACAAGAAAACAAACAAAAGTAAAAATCTCATGGCAAAAAGTATACATAGAGTAAGGGTAGTAGATCAAACACTTATTAAACTTCTGTAAAGAATAAAAGACAACAGTAGTATTTTTTTTTTCAAAAAAAGAGAGGGCTCAAATAAATCAGAAATGAAAGAGATGATGTTACAAGAGCCACCACAGAAATACAAAGTATCCTAAGATACACACAGTGTAACTCAGGGCTCAGACTGGACAGAGCCCACTCTCCATTCCCCTGTACATGACTTACAGGAGCCTCAGGAACTGAGGAGGGGGTCCCTGAGGAGAGGCACAAGATAGAAGATGCTAGGCATTAACATGACTGCATTCATCTTAAACGTGCCTGAACTACATTCACACGAGATGATTTTGTCCTGTATGTACATCAGCACCTCTAGTCGGAACTGCAGATCTTTGACTTCACCACCTCTATGACAGCATTAGCTTCACCTGCTGTGGACCGTCTCCTATAGGATTTCTAGAACCACAAAGCATCGAAGCTTCACAGGACCCAGAGTCTGTGCGACTCCACTCCGAGTCTCAGAGTCTCAACTGCACTCAGAGACTCAGAGTCTCAACAGAGACTCCACTCTTGGAGGACACACACAAAGTAGTGGGCACATCAGGACCCAGGGGAAGGAGCAGTCACCCCATAGGTGAATGATCATACCTAGCTGCTAGTTTTAGAGGGTTTCCTGCAGAGGCGGGGTGTGGCTGCGGCTCACCATGGGGACAACGACACTGGCAGCAGAAGTTCTGGGAAATACTCCTTGGTGTGAACTCTCCCAGAGTCCACCATTAGCCCCACCAAGAGCAAGGTAGGCTCCAGTGCTGGGTTGCCTCAGGCCAAACAACCAACAGGGAGGGAACCCAGCCCCATGCATCAGCAGACAAGTGGATTAAACTTTTTATTAAACTTTTATTTAATCCACAGACAAGCAGATTAAAGCTCTGCCCACCAGAGCAACACCCAGCTCTACCCACCACCAGTCCCTCCCATAAGGAAGCTTGCACAAGCCTCTAAGATAGACTCAATCACTGGAGAGCAGACAGCAGAAGCAAGAAGAACTACAATTCTGCAGCCTGTGGAAGGAAAACCACATTCACAGAAAGATAGAGAAAATGTTCCTGATCAAGGAACAAGATAAATCCTCAGCAAAACAACGAAATGGGGTGGGGATAGGCAACCTTCCAGTAAAAGAATTCGGAATAATGATAGTGAAGATGATCCAAGACCTTAGAAAAAGAATGGAGGCAAAGATCAAGAAGATGCAAGAAATGCTTAACAAAGACCTAGAAGAATTAAGGAACAAACACCTAGAAGAATTAAAGAACAAACAAACAGAGATGAACAATACAATAACTGAAAATGAAAAATACACTAGAAGGAGTCAGTAGCAGAATAAATGTGGCAGAAGAACGGATAAGTGACCTGGAAGACAGAAAGGTGGAAATCACCACCGTGGAACAGAATAAAGGAAAAGAATGAAAATAAATGAAGACACTCTAAGAGACTTCTGGGACAACATTAAACGCAAGAACATTCGCATTATAGGGGTCCCAGATGGAGAACAGAGAGAGAAAGGACTCGAGAAAATATTTGAAGAGATTATAGTTGAAAACTTCCCTAGCATGGGAAAAGAAATAGCCACCGAAGTCCACGAAGCGCAGAGAGTCCCAGGCAGGATAAACCAAAGGAGAAAAATGCCGAGACACACAGTAATCAAATTGAAAAAATTAAAGACAAAGAAAAATTATTGAAAGCAACAAGGGAAAAGTGACAAATAACATACAACGGAACTCCCATAAGGTTAACAGCTGATTTCTCAGCAGAAAATCTACAAGCCAGAAGGCAGTGGCATGATAAATTTAAAGTGATGAAAGGGAAGAACCTACCACCAAGAGTACTCCACCCAGCAAGTATCTCATTCAGATTTGATGGAGAAATCAAAAGCTTTACAGACAAGCAAAAGCTAAGAGAATTCAGCACCACGAAACCAGCTCTACAACAAATGCTAAAGGAACTTCTCTAAGTGGGAAACACAAGAGAAGAAAAGGACCCACCAAGACAAACCCATAACAATTAAGAAAATAATAATAGGAACATACATATCGATAATTACCTTAAACGTGAATGGATTAAATGCTCCAACCAAATGACACAGGCTCCCTGAATGGATACAAAAACAAGACCCATATATACGCTGTCTACAAGAGACCCATTTCAGACCTAGGGACACATACAGACTGAAAGTGAGGGGATGGAAAAAGATATTCCATGCAAATGAAAATCAAAAGAAAGCTGGAGTAGCAATGCTCATATCAGATTAAATAGATTTTAAAATAAAGAATGTTACAAGAGACAAGGAAGGACACTACATAATGATCAAGGGATCAATCCAAGAAGATAGAACAATTATAAATATATATGTACCCAACATAGGAACACCTCAATATATAAGGCAACTGC
This sequence comes from Grampus griseus, assembly GCF_964374135.1. Lineage (NCBI taxonomy): Eukaryota > Metazoa > Chordata > Mammalia > Artiodactyla > Delphinidae > Grampus > Grampus griseus. Next base: position 22,495 of record NW_028132398.1, on the reverse strand, counting down.
TAACAGCTATAAAAGAGGAAATCAACAGTAACACAATAATAGCAGGGGACATTAACACCTCACTTACACCAATGGAGATCATCCAGACCGAAAATTAATAAGGAAACACAAGCTTTAAATGACACAATAGACCAGATAGATTTAATGGATATTTATAGGACATTCCATCCAAAAACAGCAGATTACACGTTCTTCTCAATGGCACATGGAACATTCTCTGGGATAGGTCACATCTTGGGTCACAAATAAAGCCTCAGTAAATATAAGAAAAATGAAATCACATCAAGCAGCTGTTCCGACCACAACGCTATGAGATTAGAAATCAATTACAGGGAAAATAACGTAAAAAACACAAACACATGGAGGCTAAACAATACGTTTCTAAATAACCAAGAGATCACTGAAGAAATAAAAGAGGAAATCAAAAACTACCTAGAGACAAATGACAAGACCACGATGATCCAAAACCTATGGGATGCAGCAAAAACAGTTCTAAGAGGGAAGTTTATAGCAATAAAAGCCTACCTCAAGAAACCAGAAAAACCTCAAATAAACAATCTAACCTTACACCTAAAGGAACTAGAGAAAGAAGAATAAAACCCAAAGTTAATAGAAGGAAAGAAGTCATAAAGATCAGAGCAGAAATAAATGAAATAAAAACAATAGCAAAGATCAATAAAACTAAAAGCTGGTTCTTTGAGAAGATAAACAAAAATGATAAACCTTTAGCCAGACTCAAGTAAAAGAGGGAGAGGACTCAAATCAATAAAATTAGAAATGGAAAAGGAGAAGTTGTAACAGACACCACAGAAATACAAAGCATCCTAAGAGACCTCTACAAGCAACTCCATGCCAATAAAAGGGACAACCTGGAAGAAATGGACAAATTCTTAGAAAGGTAAAACCTTCCAAGACTGAACCAGGAAGAAATAGAAAATATGAACAGACCAATCACAAGTAACGAAATTGAAACTGTGATTAAAAATCTTCCAACAAACAAAAGTCCAGAACCAGATGGCATCAGACGTGAATTCTATCAAACATTTAGACAAGAGCTAACACCCAATCTTCTCAAACTCTTCAGAAATTTTCAGGGGAAGGAACACTCCCAAACTCATTATATGAGGCCACCATCACCCTGATACCAAAACCAGACAAAGATACTACAGAAAAAGGAAATTAGAGACGAATATCACTGATTAGTATAGATGTAAAAATCCTCAACAAAATACTAGGAAACAGAATTGAACAACACATTAAAAGGATCATGCACCACGATCGGGTGGGGTTTATCCCAGGGATGCAAGAATTCTTCAATATACACAAATCAATCAATGTGATACACCATATTAACAAGTTGTAGAATAAAACTATGATCATCCCAATAGATGCAGGAGAAGCTTTCAACAAAATTCAACACCCATTTATGATTAAAAGTCTCCAAAAAGTGGGCATAGAGGGAATCTACCTCAATGTAATAAAGGCAGTATATGACAAACCCACAGCAAACGTCATTCTCAATAGTGAAAAACTAAAAGCATTTCCTCTAAGATCAGGAAAAAGACAAGGATGTCCACTCTCACCACTATTACTCAACATAGTTTTGGAAGTCCTAGACACAGCAATCAGAGAAGAAAAAGAAATAAAAGGAATACAAATTGGAAAAGAAGAAGTAAAATTGTCACTGTTTGCAAATGACACGATACTACACATAGTGAATCCTAAAGATGCCACCAGAAAACTACTAGAGCTAATCAATGAATTTGGTAAAGTTGCAGGATACAAAATTAATGCACAGAAATCTCTTGCATTCCTCTACACTAACAATGAAAGATCAGAAAGAGAAATTAAGGAAACAATCCCATTCGCCATTGCAACAAAAAGAATAAAATACGTAGGAATGAACCTACCTAAGGAGGTAAAAGACCTGTACTCAGAAAACTATAAGACACTGCTGAAAGAAATCAAAGATGATATAAACAGAGGGAGGTATAAACCATGTCTTTGGATTAGAAGAATCAATATTGTGAAAATGACTATACTACCCAAAGCAAGCTACAGATTCAGTGCAATCCCTATCAAATTACCAGTGGCTTTTTCTACAGAACTAGAACAAAAAAATCTTAAAATTTGTTTGGAGACACAAAAGACCCCGAATAGCCAAAGCAGTCTTGAGGGAAATTAAAAGAGCTGGAGGAATCAGACTTCCTGACTTCAGACTATACTACAAAGCTACAGTAATCAAGACTATATGGTACTGGCACAAAAACAGAAATATAGATCAATTGAACAAGATAGAAAGCCCAGAGATAAACCTACGTACCTATGGCTAACTCATCTATGACAAAGGAGGCAAAGATATACAATGGAGAAAAGACAGCCTCTTCAGTAAGTGGTGCTGGGAAAACTGGACAACTACACGTAAAAGAATGAAATCAGAACACTCCATAACACCATACACAAAAATAAACTCAAAATGGATTAGAGATCTAAATGTTAGACCAGACACTATAAAACTCTTAGAGGAAAACGTAGGCAGAACACTCTATGACATATATCACAGCAAGATCCTTTTTGACCCACCTCCTAGAGAAGTGGAAATAAAAACAAAAATAAACAAATGGGACCTAATGAAACTTCAAAGCTTTTGCACAGCAGAGGAAAACATAAACAAGACGAAAAGACAACCCTCAGAATGGGAGAAACTGTTTTCAAATGAAGCAAATGACAAAGGATTAATCTCCAAAATTTACAAGCAGCTCATGTAGCTCAATATCACAAACACAAACAACCCAATCCAAAAATGGGCAGAAGACCTAAATAGACATTTCTCCAAAGAAGATATACAGATTGCCAACAAACACATGAAAGGATGCTGAACATCACTAATCATTAGAGAAATGCAAATCAAAACTACCTTGAGGTATCAACTCCCAGCAGTCAGAATGGCAATCATCAAAAAATCTACAAACAATAAATGCTGGAGAGGAATTTACTGGAGAAAAGGGAACGCTCTTGCACTGTTGCTTGGTATAGCCACTAGAGAAAACAGTATAGAGGTTCCTTAAAAAACTAAAAATAGAAGTACCATACGACCCAGCAATCCAACTACTGGGCATTTGCCCTGAGAAAACCATAATTCAAAAAGAGTTATATACAACAATGTTCATTGCAGCTCTACTTACAATAGCCAGGACATGGAAGCAACCTAAGTGTCCATCGACAGATGAATGGATAAAGAAGATCTGGCACATATATACAATGGAATATTACTCAGCCATAAAAAGAAACAAAACTGAGTTATTTGTAGTGAGGTGGATAGACTTAGAGTCTGTCCTCCACAGTGAAGTAAGCCAGAAAGAGAAAAATAAATACCGTATGCTAACAGAGATATATGGAATCTAAGGAAAACAAAGTTTAAGAAGAACCTAGGGGCAGGACAGGATTAAGGACACAGACGTAGAGAAAGGACTTGAGGACACGGGGAGGGGGAAGGGTAAGCTGGGACGAAGTGAGAGAGTGCCATGGACATATATACATTACCAAATGTAACATCGATAGCTACTGGGAAGCAGCCACATAGCACAGGGAGACCACCTCGGTGCTTTGTGACCACCTAAACGGGTGGGATATGGAGGGTGGGAGGGAGATGCAAGAGGGAGGGGATACGGTGATATATGTATATGTATAATTGATTCACTTTGTTATACAGCAGAAACTAACACTCCATTGTAAAGCAATTATACTCCAATAAAGGTGTAAAAGGACAAAAAAAAAAAAAGAAAGCCCAGAGATAAACCTACACACCTATGGTCAACTAATCTATGACAGAGTAGGCAAGACTATACAATGGAGAAAAGACAGTGTCTTCAATCAGTGGTGCTGGGAAAAATGGACAGCTACATGTAAAAGAATGAAATTAGAACACCCCCTAACACCATACAGAAAAATAAATTCAAAATGGATTAGAGACCTTAATGTAAGACCAGACAGTATAAAACTCTTAGAGGAAAACATAGGAAGAATACTCTAACATAAATCACAGCAAGATCTTTTTTGATCCACCTCCTAGGGTAATGCCATAAAAAAGAAAACTAAACAAATGGGACCTAATGAAACGTAAAAGCTTTTGCAGAGCAATGGAAACTACAAACAAGACGAAAAGACAACCCTCAGAATGGGAGAAAATATTTGCAAACGAATCAATGGACAAAGGATTAATGTCCAATATATATAAACAGCTCATGCAGCTCAATATTAAAAAAACAAACAACCCAATACAAAAACGGGCAGCAGATCTAAATAGACATTTCTTCCAAGAAGACATAGAGATGGCCAAGACGCACATGAAAAGCTGCTCAACATCATTAATTATTAGAGAAATGCAAATCAAAACTACAATGAGGTATCACCTCACACCTGTTAGAATGGGCATCATCAGAAAATCTACAAACAACAAATGCTGGAGAGGGTGTGGAGAAAAGGAACCCTCTTCCACTATTGGTGGGAATGTAAATTGATACAGTCACTATGGAGAACCGTATGGAGGTTCCTTAAAAAACTAAAACTAGAATTACCATATGATCCAGCAATCCCATTACTGGGCATATACCCAGAGAAAACCATAAATTCAAAAGACACATTCACCACAATGTTCATTGCAGCACTATTTACAATAGCCAGGTCATGGAAGCAACCTAAATGCCCACAGACAGACGAATGGATAAAGATGTGGTACATATATAAAATGGAATATTACTCAGCCATAAAAAGGAATGAAATTGGGTCATTTGTAGAGACGTCGATGGATCTAGAGACTGGCATACAGAGTGAAGTAAGTCAGAAAGAGAAAAACAAATATTGTATATTAATGCATATATGTGGAACCTAGAAAAATGGTACAGATGAACCGGTTTGCAGGGCAGAAATAGAGACACAGATGTAGAGAACAAATGTATGGACACCAAGAGGGAAAAGCCGTGGGGGGGGGGGGTGGCGGTGGGAGGAGTTGGGAGATTGGGATTGACATGTATACATTTATATGTATAAAATAGATAACCAGTAAGAATGTGCTGTATAGAAAATAAATAAAATTAAGTTAAAAAATTAAAAAATAAATAAGATGTTTTAAAAAACGGAAAAAAGTTATTCCCTTCACATACATGTATTTATATGAATGAATTATTTCCATGCTTATATCTATAAGTACAAAAGAGGAATAAAATCTACCTTGAACCAAAAAAGAACAAAAACACAGAACCCACCAGTTATACAGAGGAAAACCCTATCAGGGCACTTGCTCCACTGGTAAACAATTCTGAAGTTGGTCAGAGGTGGGGAATCGTCTCGCATGCAGCCAGCAGCCCCCCACCCCGCAAGGAGCATCCTCATTGCAAAGCTGGGGGACCGTGCCAAGGTGTCTGTGAGTAAACGCGAGCTGAGCCCCAGGCCAGCTACTGCTAAACTGTTCCCACCCTTCTCAGGTAAAACACCTGAATATGCACAAGGACTTGAAAGCCTAGAGGAAGGGCCGTGGAGCCACACCAGCGACAGCACACCATCCGACTTGGTGCCTGCAGGCCAGCAAGGATTGTCCTGGCCCCGGGTGCTCTTCTGGAAGCTTTCCATTTCCCTGCCTGAGATACCCCTCCTGTCCAGGCCCCCACTGCTTTTTTCCTTCCTCACCTCTTCCCAGGGAGAAATTCCAGCGTAAGGTATGGGTGACACATCCTCTTCCTTAGCAGGTGGCAGCACAGCAACTCCTGCAGAAAGTCCAGCAGAGCCCACTCACACCGGGCCACCCACAAAGCCGTGGCCCCTCACTCCCACCCACCAGCCCAGCCCCGAGACTGCTGACGGGGCAGAGAATATGGCGTCAGGAAGAGCTGCAGGGGCTCTTGCTGCCTGGAGCCCTGTTTATATTGACCTCAACCCAGGCACACCTGGGGAGGGCTGGCCCGCACGGTCAGGCTGCCCAGGTCAACCAATCATCACCCCTCAGGAGCTCACAGTTGCAGAAAATGGAACTTGCTGAACCGGCCAGGTCCAAGGAACAGGTGTGGGCTCTTGAGAGTCAGGAGAGACAAGGGGCTGCAGCTCTGGCTTGTTTTCTAATCATTTTATCTGGCCCATGAGTGGGAGACAACTTCAAGAAAACCCTCTCCCAATGAGAGGAACCCAGGAGTCAGGGAGAGGAGGGGTGGTGGGTGGAGACAGAGGCCTGGTGCCCCAGCTGCAGTGGAAGTCTCTGGAAGACCAGGTGGAGGGAAGCCCCACAGAGTGACGCCCAGTGTCACAGACCCGTCGGAGCTGCTGTTTGTTAGCTCAGGTCCTGTTCTTAGGTGCTCTGTGTCAGCTCTGAGTGACAGGTGAGCTGGGGGTGCTCTGCACTGAGGGCTATGTGCACAGTTCCTGTGTGCCCAGCCCTGCCAGGGTACCTGCCAAGGGGAGCTCTGTATCCTGGGAGGGGTCTGACCACGAGAGTCCCGTGGGCTGCTGGGTAGCTGCACAGGTGAGCTCCATATCCTCGGAGGGGCCTGACCACGAGAGCCCCGTGGGCTGCTGGGGACCTGGGAAACGATGTCAGGACAGTCAGTGAAGCCACTGAGGATATACATCCAGTAGTTCCTAATCCCTACACCCTGCTGGTCATTCTACCATCCACCAGGACATGGTATTCTGTATTAGACTTCAATTATGCCTCATTCTGTATTCCATTAGTCCCAGAGTCACAAGAAATTTTGACTTCTGAGTGGCAGGACTCAACATACAACAAAAACAATACTGCTGGGCCGTCCTGCCCCAAGGGTTCAAAAATTCCCACACCATCTTTGGGGAAACGTTAGCTAAACACTTAAAAGTTCTACCTCTGGAAAAGGGAACCCTCCTTCAATATGCAGATGACATTCTGATCACCAGCCCTACTAAGGAGGCCTCTGAACTACCTAGCCAATAAAGGATTGAAGGTGTCCAAGAAAAAGGCCCAAATATCACAGACTAAGGTGGCCTGCCTGGGCTCCATTACACAGAAGGTCGGAGAAGCCCATCCCAGGAAAGGGAAGAAGCCATTTGCAGCCTTACCCCCTTCTAAAACTAGAAGACAGCTTAGGGTTTCCTGGGGAGGCCGGGGATTGTTGCATCTGGATCCCTAACTACAGTCTAATAGCTGGGCCTCTATATGAAACACTGAAAGGAAAAGATGATGATCCTTTCGAATAGAATCCAGAAGCGGCCTTTCAAGAATGCAAAGAGCAGTCAATTCAGACCCTTGCCCTGAAACTCCCTAATTTAGCTAAACCCTTTGAACTTTACATCCCCATAGAATGTGAATCGCCCTTGGAGTATTAGTGCAAAAACTGGGACCACTTGAAATGGAACAATGCAAGAATGCCCTCCAGGTAGGATAAACTACGGTCACCAATGGCTTGGCCAACTGCCCCATCCGGCCAGGGTACTGGGGGTATGTAACAACATGGAAATCAGCAACCCACAAGGCCAGCTCCCTCCTAAGGGAAAAGGACCCCACGTGGTGATCCTAACCACCCACCATGCCCTGCAGTTGCAGGGGTCGCTCCGTGGGCACACTGACCTCGAGTGAGGAGGCCCTCCAACTCCAACGTCCAGACAGACAACCGGGGGCAACGGGTCCCCATGACGACCCGTGTGACCATCACTTGACCTGGAGTTTCTCTCAGAAAACAAGAGTGTGCCTCAAAAGTGCAGACTACTGCTTGCAGGACTTACTGCACCCAGAGGGGAGCTAATAAGCTTGGCGGGGGAACCATATATCATGCTGTCACCATAGAAAAACCTACAGACACCGTGTTGACGGCGGCCAATAAGACCGGCTGGCCTCCTAGCTACTTCAAAAGGCCGTTGACTCAGTGGCCGTCATGGTCCTGGATCACCAGCAACCTTGGACTGTCTGGGAGTTGAGCGGGCAGGGCTCTGACACTTGGTGCTGTTTGTACGTTAACTCAGGGGCCTAATTGAAGAAAGCGCAGACTACTGGTCAGAGCATCTAGGCCGGCAGAAACCGTCAGCCTAAGGTGGCCGAACAAATGTGGGGAGGGGTAAAACCAGCCCCTCCAGCCTCTCTGCGCATCTCTTTCCTGGACCCTTAAAGGTCATTAGAATCTATAACACTTCCAATGCTGGTGCTCAGGCGGACGAGCAGTGAGGCAGGAGACCTGGGGACAATCAACCTCACCTGGAGGCTGCTGGGGAGAAGTTCTGCCCCTCCCCACAAGTGCGAGGACTTCCAACTCAGCACGAAGCAGTGAAAGAAGAGGGGTCTGCACCCACAGCGCCCCAAGAATGAGGAATAGGACAAAAGGCAGAGGAGTGGTTTGTCACCGGCAAAGCCCATGAAAAATTACTGGGAGACAAAAATAGAATCTGGGCAATAAAATAAAGTCTAACCTTTTTTTCCTCTGTGCTTTGTCTAATTTCACATGCTCCTAGGGTTCCACATGCAGAGGTCCCACACCCGGCACTTCAGACCCGATTTCCTAATGCAGAATGGCTGGGTTGACATTTCAGCTCCCGGGGCCCCATGCAGACTCCACGACATAGAGCCTGAGCTGCAGCCAACCCGCCCCTGGAGAGCTCCGTCCCTCCCTCCCACTGATGCTGCTGGGATCCCTACACAGTAGGTAAGCCCACAGCCCGTGGGGTAGTGCACGCTCTCATCTCTCCGTTCTCTGAAGAAAATATAAAATTTCCCTTGCTTCTGAACCAAACTCAGTCTCGATCTGTTGGCTCCAATGACACTGGGCAAGGGGAGCCTTGTTGGGGCCCACTCTGGTGGATCAGTCACAGAAATTGACAACATTGTAACATCAATGAACAGATGTGTGAGCAAAACTGTAATTAACATATAGCAGTGTATAAGCTTCGGGTAAAATAGGATGTTTCTGACACTTCCATTGGATATTTCCATCACTTTATATGGAGCACAGGGGCACTGCAATTCACCCGTTCCATAACCCTAACCCTAACTCTAACCCTAATCCTAAACTGAACTCTTTACCTAACCCTTACACTACACGGTACCCTAATCCTAATCCGTACACTAACAATAACGCATAACCTAACACGTACCCTAACCCTAACCCTGAAATGTACCCGATCCCTAACGCTAACCCTAACCCTGACCTTAAACCTAACCCTAACCCTAAACCTAATCGTAACCCGTACACTCACACTAACATGTACAATAACACTAATGCGTACCCTAACACTAACGCATACCCTAACACACACGCTCACCCTAAACCGTTGTCGTACCCTAACCTGTACCCTAAACCCTCCCCATTCCCTAAGCCTAACCCTAACACTATCCCTAACCTGAAGCCTTACCCTAAGCCATCCCCTAATACTAACCCATACACTAACACTAACCTGTACCCTAACAAGTACACTAAGCCTAAACTGTTGTCGTACACTAACCTGTACCCTAAACCGTCCCCATTCCCTAACCCTAACCCTAACCCTCACCTGAAGCCTTACCCTAAACCATTCCCTAATCCTAACCCGTACACTAACACTAACCCATACCCTATCACGTACGCTAACCCTAAACTGTTGTCGTACCCTAACCTGTACCTTAAACCACCCCCAACCCTAACCCTAACCCGAAGCTTTACCCTAAGATGTCCCCTAATCCTAACCCGTACACTAACACTCACCCGTACCATAGCACTTACGCTAAAGCTAAACTCTTGTCATACCCTAACCTTTACCCTAAACCATCCCCATACCATAACACTAACCCTTACCCGAAACCTTACCCTAACCTGTCCCCTAATACTAATCCATACACTAACACTAACCCATACCCTAACACATACGCAAAACCTAAACCGTTGCCATAAACTAACTTGTACCCTAAACCATCCCCATTCCCTAACCCTAACACTAACCCTCACCTGAAGCCTTACCCTAAACCGTTCCCTAAACCTAACCCGTACACTAACACTAACACATACGCTAACCCTAAACCTTTGTCGTACCCAAACGTGTACCCTAAACCGTCCCCATTCCCTAAGCCTAACCCTAACACTATCCCTAACCCGAAACCTTGCCCTAAGCCGTCCACTAAACCTAACCTGTACACTAACACTAACCTGTACCCTAACAAGTACACTAACCCTAAACCGTTGTCATACCCTAAACTGTACCCTAAACCATCCCTGTTCCCTATCCCTAAACCTAACCCTAACACTAACCCTTACCCAAAGCCGTACCCTAAACCGTCCCGTAATCCTAACCTGTGCACTAACACTAACCCATACCCTAACACATACACTAAACCTAAACAGTTGTCGTACCATAACCTGTACCCTAAACCGGCCCCGTTCCCTAACCCTAACACTAACCCTAATCCTTACACGAAGCCTTACCCTAACACGTCCCCTAATCCTAAACCGTACACTAACACTAACCCATACCCGAACACGTACACTAACCATAAAGTGTTGTCATACACGAACCTGTACCCTAACCTAAACTGTCCCCGTTCCCTAACCCTAAATCTTACCCTAAGCCTTACCCTAAACCGTCCCCTAATCCTAACCCGAACGCTAACAGTAACCCATACCCTAACACGTACGCTCACCCTAAACCATTGTCGTACCCTAACCTGTACCCTAAACCCTCCCCATTCCCTAAGCCTAACCCTAACACTATCCCTAACCCAGAGCCTTACCCTAAGCCATCCCCTAATTCTAACCCATACACTAACACTAACCTGTACCCTAACAAGTACCCTAACCCTAAATCGTGGTCATAATCTAATCTGTACCCTAAACTGTGTCCGTTCCCTAACCCTTACCCGAAGCCTTACCCTAACCCTTCCTCTAATCCTAATCCATACACTAACAGTAACACCTACCCTAACACGTACGCTCACCTTAAATCGTTGCCGTACCCTAACCTGTACCCTAAACCGTCCCCGTCCCCTAACCCTAAACCTTACCCGAAGCCTTACCCTAACCCGTACCATAATCCTAACCCGAACCCTACCACGAACTCGTACGCTAACATGTATGCTAAACGAAAACCGTTGTCGTACCCTAACCTGTACCTTAAACCGTCCCCGTTCCCTAACCCTAACCCTTACCCAAAGCCTTACCCTAACCCATCCCCTAATCCTAAACTGTACACTAACCCGTACCCTAACACGTACGCTATCCCTAAACTGTCCCCGTTCCCTAACTCTATCCCTAACCTAACCCTAACACTTACCGGAAGCCTTACACTAACCCATTCCCTATTCCTAACCCGTACACTAACGCTAATCCATACCCTAACACGTACGCTAATCCTAAACTGTTATCGTACACTAACATGTACCCTAAACCATTCACGTTCCCTAACCCTAAACCGTTGTGGTACCCTAACCTGTACCCTAAACCATCCCAGTTCCCTAACCGTAACCCTAACCCTAAGCCTAACACTAACCCTTACCCAAAGCCTTACACTAACCCATCCCCTAATCCTAACCTGTACACTAACACTATCCCATACCCTAACCTTAAACTGTTGTCGTACCCTAACCTGTACCCTAAACCGTCCCCTTCCCCTAACCCTAAACCCACTTATAGGCCTATCGCTCAGGAAAATTACAGTAACAAGACACAACCACCCCAAAGTTTAGGGCTGCTGTGTTTACAAGGGCCTCGACTACGGTATGACTTAAATATCCTAGAAAGAGAAAAAATGGATAAAGAAATTTTCGTACTTACGTACAATGGAATATCACTCAGCAATGAAGTCAATGTCATCAGGCCCGTAGAAGCATAATGAATGGATTTAGGTACGATGATTCTAAGGAAATAAGTCACACAGAAAAAGAAACTTATGATAAGATATCACTTATAGAGGGAATGGAAACTTGGCTACACATGAACAGAATTACAAAACAGAACAGAGTCTCACATTTAGAAAACCAACTTATGCTTGCTTAAGGGGAAAGGTGAGTTGGGGTGCTGTGTAAAACCAGAGATTGAAATTAGCACAGATACCATTCCATAAGCCAAATATGTAACAGACAAGACCTACACCTTGCTCAACGAATTAGATTCAAAACGGCCTATTCACCACAGAAGAATATATCGGAAAATAAGAATATTAAAACGTATGTATTTATATGTCTCCGTAAGAGAATGTAGTGTGTGTAGAGCAGCATACACAGCCGGTAAAATCAGCTAAACCCCATTATAAAAATAAATTTCAAAACCAAAACACAAAGCCAGTGAAGGAGAGAAAACTCTTAAATAATCATTCAGGGCTTGTGATGAAACTTGGATTTACCACTTCTACACCCACAGCTGGGTGAGACATAAGGCAGGACATTTGGGGCTGAGAGGATTGGTGAGGTTTGGTGAGCAAATGCAGCCCCTTTGAAGTAATACTGCATGCTACCCATTCCATGGGTCCCAACTCTCCAGGTTGAAGGGATTCTTCCTACATCTAAAACATGCATGGGAAACCCAGAGGATGCTCCACTGTGTGATCGGGCAACGTTTCTAAAACGCATCTCATTCTTTGTACCTTGGTGCACGGATTCGCCATTCCAGACGCTTTACTAAAAATCTCCCCACGTGGAGAGTCACTGCCTTTAAACTCCTGTTTGGCACAGTTTGCAATTTCTGCGGAGGATGAAAGGGAATAGGGAGAACCAATGAGAGACTAGCTCTAGGTGTTTGGACGGTCACATTTTACTCTAATTTCCCACCAGGAAGAAGAATTAACAAAAGGCTCAGCGTGCCGTGACAAAATGAGAAGAGGGCCTGACGCAATCCTGCGGTTTTGCACCCAGCTCACAAAAAAGCGAGTTGAAAAAAGGAGCTCCGGGTCACTGCAATTCACAAACCTGCAGAGTTATACAGGACAGCTATCGTCCAAAAATATATAGAGGTAAGGCTACGAAGAGGACTTGAAAGCATGGCAAAATTGCAGGAAATAGATTTCAGGAGGTAGATAGAAACACCATTTAAAGTATATGAAAAGCAGCAGAACTTCGACAATGATGCACTTGGCCAAAAAGTACATATGCTTTTTTTGCTGAATACATGCAGGAAAAAAGCATACGCACTTTTTGTCGAAATAAGCAAGCCTGCAACGGAGATCTGCACTACAATGAAGTCTCACTTCCCATCGGTCAAAAGGGCCATCTAAAAAATGTGTAAAAACCAGAAAGGCAGGACAGGCCATGGAGAACAGGGGGCCTTGTTATGCTGATGGGCGGGATGTAAATTGCCAGCAGCCACTGTGGAGAAGTGTATGGTGTTTCCTGAAACATCTAAAAAACAAAGCTACAGAGACTCGGGCACTTCCACCTATGGCCCTATACCTTAGGAAATTTAAAATCAACAAGACACAGCCACCCGAAAGTTTAGGGCTGCTGTGTTTACAAGAACCTCAACAACGGTACAACTTAAATATCCCAGAAAGAGAAAAATGGATAAAGATGTTGTGGTACTTACGTACAATGGAATGTCACTCAGCAATGAAATCAATGTCATCAGGCCCATAGCAGCATAATGAGTGGATTCAGGTACGATGATTCTGAGTGAAATATGTCACACAGAAAAAGAAACTAGTCATAAGATATCACTTATAGAGGGAATGTAAACTTGGCTACACATGAACTAAATTACAAAACAGAACAGTCTCACATTTAGAAAACAAACTTTTGCTTGCTTAAGGGGAAAGGTAAGTTGGGGTGCTGCATAAAGCCAGAGATTGAAATTAGCACAGATACCATTCCATAAGCCAGTAATAGACAAGATATACTCCTTCCTCAACGAAGTGGACTCAACACCCCATATTCAACGCAGAGGAACATGTCTGACTAGTAAGAATCTTAAAACGTATGTATTTGTAGGTCTCCGTAAGAGGATCAAGTGTGCATAGAGCGACATAAACACAGCAGTGAAAATCAGCTAAACCCCATTATAAAAATGAATTTCAAAAACAAAACACAAAGACAGTGAAAGAGAGAGAAATTCTTAAATAATTCGTTCAGGGCTTGTGATGAAACCTGGATTTACCACATCTACAACCACAGCTGGGTGAGACATAAGGCTGGACACTTGGGACTGAGAGGATTGGTGAGGTTCGGTGAGCAAATGCAGACCGTTTTAAGTAGTACTGCGTGTTACCCATTCCATGGGTCCCAACTCTCCAGGTTGAAGGGATTCTTCCTACAGCTAAAACATGCGTGGGAAACCCAGAGGATGGTCCACAGTGTGATCGGGCAAGGTTTCTAAAACGTATCTCATTATTCGTCCTCTGGTACTCGGGTTCGCCATTCCAGATGCTTTACTAACAATCTCCCCACTTGGAGAGTCAGTGCCTTTAACCTCCTGTTTGGCACACTCTGCAATTTCTGCGGAGGATGAACGGCAATAGGGAGAACCAATGAGAGACTTGCTGTAGGTGTTTGGAAGGGCACATTTCACTCTAATTTCCCACCAGGATGTAGAATTAACCAAAGACTCAGTGTGCCGCGCTGGAACCAGACTAGGGCCTGAAGCAATCCTTTTGATTTGCGTCCAGCTCACAAAAAGCAAGCTGAAAAAAGGAGCTCAGGGGCACTGTAATTCATAAAACCTGCAAAGTTATAAAGGACAACTATCGTCCAAAAATATATTGAGGTAAGGCTGCGAAGAGGACTTGAAAGCAAGGCGCAATTGCAGGAAACAGATTTCAGGAGGTAGACTGGAATTGCATTTAAAGCATATGAAAAGCGGCTGATCTTCAGCAATGATGCACTTGGCCAAAAAGGGCGTATGCGTTTTTTCCTGAATATATTCAGGAAAAAACGCATACGCCCTTTTTGGCCAACCAAGCAAGCGTGCAATGGAAATCCGCACTACAATGAAGTCTCACTTCCCACCAGTCAAAAGGGCCATCCGAAAAAAGTGTAAAAACCAGAAAGGCAGGACAGGCCATGGAGAATAGGGAGCCATGTCATGCTGATGGGCGGGATGTAAATTGCCAACAGCCACTCTGGAGAAGTGTATGGTGTTTCCTGAAACATCTAAAAAACAAAGCTACAGAGCCTAGGGCACTTCCTCTCATGGCCCTATAGCTTGGGAAAACTAAAAATCAACAAGACACAGCCAGCCCAAAGTTTAGGGCTGGTGTGTTTACAAAAACCTCGACTACTGTACAACTTAAATATCCCTGAAAGAGAAAAATGGATAAAGAAATTGCGGTACTTACGTACAATGAAATGTAACTCAGCCATGAAATCAATGTCATCATGTCCATAGCAGCATAATCAGTGGATTTTCGTACGATGATTCTAAGTGAAAGAAGTCCCACAGAAAAAGGAACTTGCTTTAACATATCACTTATAGAGGGAATGTAAACGTGGCTACACATGATCTGAATTACAAGACAGAACAGAGTCTCACATTTAGAAAACAACTTATGCCTGCTTAAGGGGACAGGTGAGTTGGGGTGATGCATAAAACCAGGGTTTGAAATTAGCTCAGATACGGTTCCTTAAACCAAATATGTAATAGACAAGACCTACTCCTTGCTCAATGAACTGGATTCCACACCCCCTATTCACCACAGAAGAATATACCTGACTAATAAGAATCTTAAAACCTATGTATTTATATGTCTTCGTAAGGGAATCAAGGGTGTGTAGAACGGCATAAACACAGCAGTGGAAATCAGCTAAACCCCATTACAGAAATAAATTTCAAAAACAAAACACAGGGACTTCCCTGGTGGCACAGTGGTTGATAGTCCGCCTGCCAATGCGAGGGACGCGCGTTCGTGCCCCAGTCCGGGAAGATCCCACATGCCGCAGAATGGCTGGGCCCGTGAGCCATGGCCACTGGGCCTGCACATCCGGAGGCTGTGCCCCGCAATGGGAGAGGCTGCAACAGTGAGAGGCCTGCGTACCGCAAGAAAAAAAAAAAAAAGACAAAACACCAGGACTGCAAAAGACAGAGAAATTCTTACAAAATTCGTTCAGGGGTTGTGATGCAACCTGGATTGACCACATCTACACCCACCGCCTGGTGAGACATAAGGCTGGACACTTGGGACTGAGAGGACTGGTGCGGCTGGGTTAGTGAATGCAGACCCTTTAAAGTAATACTGCATGCTACCCATTCCATGGGTCTCAACTCTCCAGGTTTAAGGGAATCTTCCTACAGTTAAAACATACATAGGAAAGCCAGAGGATGGTCCATTGTGTGATCAGGAAAGGTTTCTAAAATGCACGTCATTTTTCCTCTCCTGGTGCTCGTGTTCACCATTCCAACCTCTTTACTAACAACCTCGCCACTCGGAGAGTCAGCGCCTTTAACTTTCTCTTTCTCATAGTGTGCAAGTTGTGCAGAGGATGAAAGGAAATGGGGAGCAAATGAGAGATTTGGTGTAGGTGTTTGGTCAGGCACATTTCACTCTAATTTCCCATCAGGAAGAAGAATTAACCAAAGGCTTAGCCTGCCACCCCAGAACTAGAATAGGGCCTGAAGCAATCCTGCAGTTTTGTGGCCAGCTCACAGAAAAGGGAGTTGAAAGATGGAGCTCAGGGGCACTGCAGTTCACAAACCTGCAGAGTCATAAACGACAACTATCGGTTAAAAATATATTGAGTTAAGGCAAAGAAGATTCGAAAGCAAGGCAGAATTGCAGGAAACTGATTTCGAGAGGTCGATTGGAGTCACCTTTAAATCACATGAAAAGCAGCAGAACTTCGACAATGATGCAGTTGGCCAAAAAGTGCGTATGCGTTTGTTCCTGAATATATTCAGGATAAAACACATACGCACTTTTTGGCCAACCAGGCAAGCGGGAAATTCAAATCTGCACTACAAAGAAGTCTCATCCTAACACGTACCCTAATCCTATCCCGCTACCATACCCTAACCTGTACCTGAGACCGTACCCGTTCCCTAACCCTAAACCTAACCCTTACCCTAAGCTGTACACGAACACTAACCCATACGCTAACATGTACCCTAACAGTAACACATAGCCATACACTAAACTTTATCCTAACCCTACCCCATATCTTAACCCTTTCCCGAAACCATACCATAACCCATACCCTAATCCTAACCCATCCCCTAACACTAACCCATAACCTAACCCATACCCTAATCCTAACCCATACACTAACACGTACCCTAACCCTAAGCCGTTGTCATACCCTAACCTGTATCCTAATCCATACCCATTCCCTGACCCTAACCCTAATACTTACACTATCCCATACCATAATCCTAACCTGTACACTAACACTAAACCGTACCCTAACACTTACCCTACTCCTAACCCGTGGTCATACCCTAAACTGTACCCCAAACCATACCCATTCCCTAACCCTAACCCTAAACCTTACCCTAAACCATACCTTAATCCTAACCCGTACACTAACACTAAACTTTACCCTAACACGTACCCTAACACTAACCCTTTGTTGTTCCCTATCCTCTACCTTAAACTGTACCCGTTCCTTAACACTAAACCTAACCCTAACCCGTACCCTAACCCGTACCTAACACTAACCCATACACTAAACCTAACCATAACCCTGAACATAAACCGTACCCTAATCCTAACCCGTACCCTAAAACTAACCCATACCCTAACCCGTACCCTAACACTAAACCATAGCCATACCCTAAACTGTACCCTAACACTAACCCATACCATAACCCTAACCCTAAACCATACTCTAAGCCGTACAATAATCCTAACCCGTATCCTAACCCTAAACCTTACCCTAAACCCTAATTCTTACCCCTAGATTTTGTTTTTCTGTATTTAAAAAAGTATTTTCTTGGGTTAAAACAAACTAGCAGAACAACAAAATAGGGGGCTTCCCTGGTGGTGCAGTGGTCGAGAATCTGCCTGCTAATGCAGGGGACACAGGTTCGAGCCCTGGTCTGGGAGGATCCCACATGCCGTGGAGCAACTAGGCCCATAAGCCACAACCAGTGAGCCCTCGCATCTGGAGCCTGTGCTCCGCAACAAGAGAGGCCGCGATAGTGAGAGACCCACGCACCGAGATGAAGAGTGGCCCCCCACTCGCCACAACTAGAGAAAGCCCTCACACGGAAACTCAGACCCAACACAACAAAAATAAATAAATAAATAATAAACTCCTACCACCCCCCAAAAAAAGAACAACAAAATAAAACAGAAAGTAACCTGAGTGTCCCTCAAAAAGCTAAGTCTGAAATAGTTGGTACTTTTGTTCTATGGACTGTTATGTAGCCTATAAAAAGTGTGAGAGCTAAATCTGTTTTTCTACAGTGAGAAGCATGATGTTCCAGATGTATAGAACACCTGGATAAAATGAGAAATCTACACATTATGCTGGTCGTTTCAGTAAATGGGAAAGGATGGCAAGTGGTAAAATATTAGCTTTTCCTTTAAATTTTTAAATTTCACTTGTTACAAAGAACTTCAATTATAATTGTAATTTAAAAAAGTAACAATGGAAATTTAAAAGAAAAAGTATGTATTGTGTGTTCAGTTACATTTCATAGAATTATGAAATGCTCCACCCTCTGGCCATTACCTGCAAAAGCAGCTTTAAAACCTATGCTAATTGTCACTTCATATGAACAAGTCCTGTAGGGCTATAAAGGAAACCTGCCCTCATCATGTCTTGAGGGAGGTAAAGGCCAAAGTATTTCAAAATGTGGCACATATTTCAAGAGAACCATTTGAAGAACTAAGCTGTAATAACCGTTTGAAAAATAAAAGGACATGCCTGAAAGCTCAATTTCAAAGGATTAAGAGACACATGCAAATCCAACCACACAGAGGTATCAGCTCACACCATTCAGAATAACCATCAGGAAAGAAACTACAAACGATCAATGCTGAAGAGGCTGTGGAGAAATGCATACCCTTAATTTGAAGTGGGACGTAACCTGGTAAGAGCCACTAATGGGAACAGAGTGGAGGTGCCTTTAAAAGGTAAACATTGAGCTACTATATGATCCAGCAGGCCCACTCCTGGGCCTATAACATAAGAAGACATAATTGGAAAGGCACAGGCAGGCAAATCTGTACTGCAGCAGTATTACAATAGCCAAGACATGGAAGCAACCGAAAGTCCATCAACAGATGGGTGGACAAAGAAGAACTGGTACATGTAGAGATGGAATATTAGCTCGGGAAAAAAATGAAACAATGCCATCTGCAGCACCATAGATGAGTCTAGAGGTAATCATGCAACTTGTAGTAAGTGAGAAAGTGAAAGACACCTAACGTATATCACCTATAGGTGTTACCTAAAAATTGATACCAATGAAGATATTTCCAGAGAGAAAGGCAATCACAGATTCATTGAACAAACTTATGGTTCCCCAAATCGAAAGGTGTGAGGATTGGATACATTACGATATTGGGGTTAACAGAGCTATACAAACACATGTGAACTATATAATCACCAAAGACCTACGGAATACCAAGAGAAGACTACTCAACATTGTGTCATAACCTACCTGGGAAAAGGTTCCAAAGAAGAATAGATATATGTATATGTGTGAAAGAACCACATCTTGCACACCTAGAACAAAAAAAACATTGTAATCAAATTTGCTGCGATAAAAAATAAAAATTAAATTAAAAATATGAACAAGAAATAATGAGACATAAACTTAAAGGAATTTTTCCTGGCACATTCCATTCTAACTTTCAACCTAGAACAGGACTTCCATTAAGGCTCTGTTGCCCTGCTAACCAGATTTGGTAAAGGAGAAATGCTGCCGCCTTGTGGCTGTTTCACACAACAGCAGCTTTAAACCGAGAGGTAATGGTCACTTAATATTCAAAGTATGTGCAGCACTGTAAAGGATACCGGGCCTCAAAAAATTCCTGGGGTCGTAAATCGACCAGAAAATTCAAAAGACGTCAACATTTCAAAAAGACAATGTCAAGAGGCATATTTTGCACACATTTTCCCTTTTCTTTTTCTTTTTGTTTAAAAAAATGCATGGAATGATGCTCAATATCAGGAACTAATAAAGCCATGCAAATGCAATCTACAAAAACGTTCACCTTACCACCGTCGGAATGATAATCAGCAAAATAGTCTACAAAACATGAATGTTGAAAGGGTTTTAGAGAACTCTGTACCCTCTAGCTGCTGCTGGGATGTAAACTGGTAACAGCCAGTAGTGCGAACAGAATGGCAGTGCGTTTAAAGTTAAAAATTGAGCTCATCACTCTGTAATAGCTTACACGGGAAAGGAACCAAAGATGAATAGATAGATACATAGATATAATGAACCAGATTCTGTACACCTAGAACAAACACAACATTTTTATCAAATTTGCTCTGATAATAAATAAAAATTAAATTTAAAAAACAAACAAGAGGTAAGGAGATATAAGCTCTTGGGGGTGTGCCCTGGCACATTCCACTCTGATTTGCAGCCTACTAACACGATTCCCAGGAAGCCTCTGTTGCCCAAAAACCCAGAGTTGGAAATGTAGAAATGCTGCCGCCTTGTGGCCGTCTCCTGCAAGAGCGGCTTTAAACCCACAGCTAATGGCCACTTAACATTCACAAGGACTCAGGGCTGTAAAGGACACCTGCCCTCAAAAAAGGTACTGAAGTGAGGGATGGCCAAAAAAATTCAAAAAAGGCAAAATTTTCAAGAAGGTAGTATGAAGCGGTAAGTTTGACTTACTCTCTTGTTAAAAAAAGGAAAATGGATAGAAGCTCAACCTCAGGAATTACTAGACTCATGCAAATGTAACCTACAAAAAGGTTTCAACTCACACCAGTTGACTGACCATCAGCAAAAAGTCTACAAAGAATAAATGCTGATGTGGTTTGAGAGAACTGTGTACCCTCTAGCTGCTGGGGGGATGTAAACTGGTAACAGTCAGTACTGAGAAAATAATGGAGGTACGTTTAAAGGTAAAAATTAAGCTACCATGTGATCTGGTAGGTCCTTTGATGCGCCTATCACCTGAGCAGACCCGAATGTAAAAGACACAGGCTGTCAAAACTGCACTACAGGAACATTTAACATAGCCAAGACCTGGAAGAAACCAAAATGTCCATGAACAGAAAAGTGCACAAAGAGGAAGTGGTCCATGTACACAATGGAATATTAGCCATGGAAAACAATGAAACGGTGCCTTTGGCACCACCATATAGGCCGGTAAATGACACCTGCCCTCAAAAACTGTCCTGAGGTAAGGAATGGCCAACAAAATTCAAAACAGGCAAAATTTTCAAGAAGATAGTATGAAGACGTAAGTTTTACTCACTGCCTTCTAAAAAAGAGGAAAATGGATAAAAGCTCAACCACAGGAATTATCACACTCATGCAAATGTAATCTGCAAAAAGGTTTCAACTCACACAGGTCGACTGACCATCAACAAAAAGTCTACAAATAATAAATGCTGAAGTGTTTTTTGAGAACTGTGTACCCTCTAGCTGCTGGTGAGATGTAAAGTGATAAGAGCCAATAATGAGAACAGAAAAGAGCTGCGTTTAAACGTGAAAGGTGAGCTACCATTCGATGCAGCAGGCCCACCGCTGGGCCTCTCACCTGAGAAGACCAGAATCCGGAAGACAGAGGCTGCAAAAGCTGCACTGCAGCCTTATTCACAATAGCCAAGACATGGAAGCAACCTAAATGTCCATCAACAGATGAAAGGATAAAGAAGCGGTCCATGTACACAATGGAATATTAGCCATGGAAAACAATGAAACACTGCTCTTTGAGGTACCATAGATGAGCCTAGAGATAATCCCAGAACATGAGGTATGTTGGAAAGCAAAAGACATATATCCTATGATATCACTTATAGGTGTTACCTAACAACTGACAAAAATGGACATATTTCCACAGAGAAACACACACACAGACTTAGCAAACAAACTATGCTTATCTAAAAGCAAAGGTGGTGGCAATGGATAAATTAAGATTAGGTTTACCATACCTCTACAAATACAGATTAAGTACATATATCAAAAAGCCCGAGCACACAGCAAGGGAGGTGTACAGAACACTCTGTAATCCTTTACATGGGAAAAGGATCTGTACATGAATAGATATACATGATGTACGAATGAACCAGATTGTGTACACCTAGGACAAACTGTATTCTAATCATTACCCCGATTAAAACAATTAAAACAACGAACAAGAAGTAATGAGACATAAACTTCAGGGGCTTTTTCCTGGCACATTCCATTCTAATTTACAGCCTAGTAACAGGACTTCCAGAAAGGCTGTGCCGCCCTAGTAAACAGATTTGGGAATGGAGAAATGCTGCCGCCTTGTGGCCGTTTCCCACAACACCAGCTTTAAACCCAGTGCTAATGGTCACTAAATAGTCACAATCATTGCAGGCCTATAAATGACACCTGCTGTCCAAAAAAAAATACTGGGGTCGAAAATCGACCACAAAATTCAAAAGAGGGCAACCTTCCAAGAAGACAATTTCAAGAGGTATATTGTACGCACGCTTTTTTTT
>NW_028132399.1:0-28967 GCF_964374135.1 Grampus griseus | reverse complement strand
CCCACATCATCTTTGGGGAAAGCTTAGCTAAAGACCGAAAAGTTCTACCTCTGGAAAAGGAAACCCTCCTTCAATATGCAGACGACATTCTGATCGCCAGCCCTACTAAGGAGACCTCTGAACTACCAAGCCAATAAAGGATAGAAGTTGTCCAAGAAAAAGCTCAAATATCACAGACTGCGGTGACCTGCCTGGGCTTCATTCTCACACAAGGTCAGAGAAGCCCATCCCAGGAAAGGGAAGAAACCATTTGCAGCCTTACCCCTTTCTAAAACTAGAAGACAGCTTAGGGGTTCCTGGGGAGGCCAGGGTTTGCTGCTTCTGGATCCCTAACTACAGTCTACTAGCTGGGCCTCTATATGAAACACTGAAAGGAAAAGATGATGATCCTTTTGAACAGAATCCAGAAGTGGCCTTTCAAGAATGGAAAGAGCAGTCAATTCAGACCCTTGCCCTGGAACTCCCTAATTGAGCTAAACCCTTTGACCTTTCCATTCCCGGTGAAAGGTGAATCGCCATTGGAGAATTAGTGCAAAAACTGGGACCACTTGAAATGGAACAACGCAAGAATGCCATCCAGGTAGGATAAACTACAATCACCAAGGGGCTTGGCCCACTGCCACATCTGGCCAAGATACTGGTGGTATCTAAAAACCTGGAAATCAGCAGCCCAAAAGGCCACCTCCCTCCTAAGGGAAAAGGACCCCACGTGGTGATCCTAATCACCAACCATGCCCTGAAGTTGCAGGGTTCGCTCCGTGGGCACACCGACCTCGAGTGAGGAGGCCCTCCAACTCCAACATCCAGAGAGATAACCGGGAGCAACAGGACACCATGACGACTCGTGTGAACATCACTTGACCTGGAGTTTCTCTCATAAAACAACAATAGTGTGTCCCGAAGGAGTAGACTACTGCTTGCAGGACTTACTGCACCCGGAGGGGAGCTAATAATCTTGGCGGGGGAAACCTATATCACACTGTCACCATAGAAAAGCCTACAGACACCGTGATGATGGTGGCCAATAAGACCGGCTGGACTCCTGTTTACTTCAAAAGGCTGTTGACTCAGTGGTCATCATGGTCCTTGATCACCACTGACCCTGGACTGTCTGGGAATTGAGCGGGCAGGGCTCTGACACCTGGTGCTGTTTTTACGTTAATTCAGGGGCCTAATTGAAGAAAGAGCAGACTACTGGTCAGAGCATCTAGGCTGGCAGAAACGGTCAGCCTAAGGTGACCAAACAAATGTGGGCCGGGGTGAAACCGGCCCCCACAGCGTCTCTGCACATCTCTTTCCTGGACCCTTAAAGGTCATTAGAATCTATAACACTTCCAATGCTGGTGCTCAGGCGGACGAGCAGGGAGGCAGGGGTCCTGGGGCCAATCAACGTCACCTGGAGGCTGCTGGGGAGAAGTTCTGACCCTCATCCCCTGGTATGAGGGCTCCCAACTCAGCACTCAGCAGTTACAGAAGAAGGGTCTGCACCCTCAGCACTCCAAGAATGAGGAACGGGACAAAAGGCAGAGGAGGGGTTTGTTCCCAGCAAAGCCCATTAAAAATCCCTGGGAGATAAAAATAGAATCTGGGCAATAAAGTCAAGTCTGACCTTTTTTATCCTTTGTGCTTTGTCTAATTTCACGTGCTCCTAGGGTCCCGCATGCAGAGGTTCCACACCCAGCACTTCAGACCAGATTTCCTAGTGCAGAATGGCTGGGTCGACACCTCAGCTCCTGGGGCCCAGTGCAGACTCCGAGATATAGAGCCTGAGCTGCAGCCAACCCGGCCCTCGAGAGCTCCGCCCCCTCCCTCCCACTGACTCTGACAGGATCTCTACACAGCAGCCCAGCCCACAGCCCACAGGGTAGTGCATGCTCTCACCTCTCCATTCTCTGATCAAAATATAAAGTTTCCTTTGCTTGTGAACCAAACTCAGTCTCGATCTGTTGGCCCCAATGACGCTGGGCAGGGGGACACTTGTTGGGGTCCACTCTGGAGGATCAGTAACAGAAATTGAGACTATTGTAACTTCAATGAACAGATGTGTGAGCCAAACTGTAGTTAACATAGAACAGTTTATAAGGCTCGGGTAAAATAAGATGTTTCTAACACTTCCATTTGATATTTCCATCACTTTATTATAAGCAAGTTCAGTGAAAAGGTTTGTCTTATTTGTCAGGTCAATATTAGAGAAATGAAGTGATTTCTTTCCAAGGATGTACATCTAATAATCTTGGTTAAAGCTTCAATCTTGTTTTAAATGCTTTTCCATTGAAAATGATACCTCTCTTTCAGCTCCCCCATTTCTGAGAAGTATAAAATCTTATAATTTATTATTACCAAAGGGGAAAGGTGGGAGGAGGGATAAATTAACAGTTTGGAATTAACACATACACACTGCTATGTATAAAATAGATCATCAACAAGGAACTACTGTATAACACAGGGAACTACACTCAATATTTTGCAATAACCTATAAGGGGAAATAATCGGAAAAAGAATAGATATTTTTATTGACATCATCTATCAATGACAGTTAAAGTGTAACCTAAGGGAAGCTGGTGGTGAGTGCTTCTGACCCTGAAGACTTCAATCATCTAAAGTTTGGACTCTGCCTACTCCCCAAGGCCCTTCATGAACATATGTGTAGCCATAGCTTAAAAAATTCCCCAGTTTGGGTTTCGGGGAGACACTGATTTTGAAAAAGCTCTGGTGTTCTCCTTACATGAATGGGACTCTTCCTACTGCTAAAACATGTCTGTCACACCCAGAGGATGGTATACCGTCTGATCGGGAAGAGTTTGAAAAAGGCATCTCATCTCCTCATCTCCTGGTGCTCGGGTTCACCCCTCCAGGGTCTTTACTAACAGTCTCCCCACTTGGAGATGTCAGCACTGTCAACATCCTGTTGCGTACAGTTTGGAATTTGTCCAGAGGATGAAGCGGAAGGATGAGGAACAATGAGAGACAAGTCCTAGGTGTTCAGACAGGCACATGTCACTCTAATTTCCAATCAGGAAGACGAATTGACCAAAGGCTAGGGTTGCCCATGGAAACAGTATAGGGCTTGAGGAAATCCCACTGCTTTGTGGCCAGTTCCCATAAACACAAGTTGAACAATGGAACTCAGGGGCAGTAAAATTCACGAAACTGCAGAGTTGAAAATATCTATCACTGAAAAATGTCTTGAGGAAAGTCAGAGAAAAGGATTGGTAAGCAAGGGAGAATGGCAGGAAAGGGATTTGAGGAGGTAGAAAGGACTCGCCATTAAGCACAAGAAAAGGGGCTGAACATTGCCAACATTGCAGTTGGCCAAAAAGGCTGTATGCGTTTTTTTCTGTATATATTCAAGAAAAGAGCATACACTTTTTTAACCAACCAAACAGGTGGGCACTGGAAATCAATACTACAAAAGATATCACTTCACATCAGTCAGAAGAGCCATCCTCATAAAGTGTAAACACCAGAAATGCAGGACAGGGCAAGGAGAAGAGGGAGCCCTGTGAGGCTTATAGTGGAAATGTATATTGCCAATGGCCATTCTGGAGAAGTGTATTGTGTTTACTAAAGCATCTAAAAAATGAGCTACAGAGCATAGGGCACTTGCACTCATGGGTGTATATCTTGGGAAAAACAAAAATCGAGAGGACACAGGCACCCCAATGTTTACTGCCTCTCTGTTTAAAAGATCCTCGACTAAGATATAACTTAAATGTCTCTGGAGGGAAAAAATGGATAGAGATGTGGTACTTATGTAGAGTGGAATATTACTCAGCCTGGAAATCAATGAAATATGGCCAGTTGTAACAACTCCGGAGGAGTTACGTATGATCATTCTAAGTGACATAATTCAAAAAGAAAAAGACACATATCATAAGATATCACTTAAAGGTGGAATCCAAAATAGCTACACATGAAATAAATTACAAAACAAAAACATAGTCAAATATGTAGAAAACACACGTAAGGCTGCTAAACGGGAAAGGTGGGGAGGTGTGAGGCATCATCCAGGAGGTTGAAATTAGCAAAGATACCATTCCAAATACCAAACTGATAATCAACAAGGCCTACACAGTAGCTAAAAGAACTGCACTCAGCACACTCAAGTCACCGGAAAAGAATATATATGACTGGTAAGAATCTGAAAAAGAATTTATTGATGTCTCTCTGTATGTGAATCAAGTGGATGTACAGCAGCAAGAAACAGAGCTTTGAAAATCAGCTGCAACCAATATAGTAATAAATTGAAAAAAATAAACGACAGAGAGACAGAGAAAACCTCTTACAACTTTTCCTCAGAGACGGTGATGCAACATGGATTGAACACATCTAGACCCACAGCAGGATGAGACATAAGGCTGGAAACTGTTCGTGCTAAGAGAAATGTGAGGTTGGGTGAGGAAATGCACACCCTTTAAAGTAATACTACCTGGTACCCATTCAATGGGTCCCAAATCTGCAGGTTCAAGGAATCTTCCTACAGCTAAAACATGCATGGAAAACCCAGAGGACTGTACACCATGTGATCGGGAGATGTGTCTAAAATGCACCTCATTTATCCTCTCCTGGTGCTCCTGTTCATCATTCCAGCCACGTTACTTAGAATCTCCCCACTTAGAGAATCAGCACATTTAAACTTCTGTTTCACACATTTTGCAAATTGTGAGGAGGATGAACGGGAAGAGGGAGAACCAATGAGAGAATAGTTGTAGGGGTTTGGACGGGCACATGTCACTCTAATTTCCCATTAAGAATAAGAATTAAAAAAAGGCTCAGCCCGCCTCGCCGGAGCCAAAATAGGACCTGAAGCAATCCTGCGGCTTTGAGGCCAGCTCACAAAAGAACAACTTAAAAAATGGAGCTCAGGGTCACTGCAATTCACAAACCTGCAGAGTTATAAATGAAAACTAACATCCAAAAATATGTTGACATAAGGCAAAGAAGAGGATCTGAATGCAAGACAGAATTGCAAGAAATAGATTTCAAGAGATAGATTGGACTCGTCTTTAAAGCACATGAAAAGCGGCAGAATTTCGACAATGATGCAGTTGGCCCAAAAGGGAGTATGCGTTTTTTCCTGAATATATCCAGGAAAAAACGCATACGCACTTTATGGGCAACCAAGCAAGCAAGCAATGCAAATGTGCACAACAAAGAAGTCTCATTTCCCACCGGTCAAAAGGGCCATCCAAAAAAAATTGTAAAAACCAGAAATGCAGGACAGGCCATGGAGAACAGGGAGCCTTTATACGCTGATGGACAGTCTGTGAACTGCCAAGAGCCACTCTGGAGAAGTGTATGGTGGTTCCTAAATCATCTAAAAAACAGAGCTACAGAGCATAGGGCACTTCCAATCACGGAAGTATATCTAGGGAAGTCTAAAAATCAACAAGACACAAGCACACCACAGTTTAGGGCTACTCTGTTTACAAGAACCTCAACTTCAGTACACCTTAAATATCCCAGGAAAGAGAACAATGGATAAAGAAAATGTGGTACTTATGTACAATGGAATATCTCTTCACCATGAAATCAATGTAATAAGGCTAGTAGAAGGATAAAGAGTGGATTTAGGTCCGATAATACTACTTGAAATAAGTCAAACAGAAAAAGAAACATATCATAAGATATCACTTATAGAGGGAGGATAAATATGGCTGCACAAAAAATGAATTACAAAACAGAACAGTGTCTCACATTTAGAAAACACACTTATGTCAGCTTAAGGGGAAAGGAGAGGTGGGATGATGCATAAAACCAGAGTTTGAAATTAGCACAGATACCATTCAATAAACCAAATAGGTATTAGACAAGATCTACACCTTGCTCAATGAACTGGCCTCAACACACCCTATACACCGCAGAGAAATATATCTGAGTAATAAGAATCTTAAAACCCATGTATTGATATATCTCCATAAGGGAATCAAGTGTGTGCAGAGCGGCCAAACACAGCAGTGAAAATGAGCTAAACCCCATTATAGAAATAAATTTTAAAACCAAAACGCAGAAACAATGAAAGAGAGAAAAATTCTTACAAAATTCGCTCAGGGGCTGTGATGCAACCTGGAATGACCACATATAAACCCACAGCTGGATAAGACATAAGGCTGGACACTTGGGGCTGAGAGGATTGGTGAGCTTTGGTGAGCAACTGCCGAAAGTTTAATGCAATACTTCATGCTACTCATTCCAAGGGTCCCAACACTCCAGGTTGAAGGGAATCTTCCTACAGCTAAACCATGCATGGGAAATCCAGCAGATGGTATACCATATGATGGGGAAAGGTTTCTAAAACGCACCTCATTTTCCTCTCTTGGGGCTCCGGATCAACATTCCAGCCACTTTACTAACAACATCCCCACATGGAGAGTCAATGCCTTTAAGTTCCGGTATCGCAGAGTCTGCAGTTAGTGCGGAGGATGAATGGGAATAGGGGTAACCAGTGAGAAAATAGCTGTAGCGGTTTCAATGGGCACATGTCACTCTAATTTCACATCAGGAAGAAGAATTAACCAAAGGCAGAGCAAGGCGCCCCAGAAGAAGAATAGGGCCTGAAGAAATCCTGTGGATATGAGGCAAGATCACAAAAATAAGAGCTGAAAAATGGAGCTAAGGGCCACTGCAATTCAAAAACCTGCAGAGTTATACAGGCCAACTATTTTCCAAAATATATATTGAGGTAAGGCTATGAAGAGGCACTGACAGCAAGGCAGAATTGCAGGAAACCGATTTCAAGAGGTAGAATAGAATTGCATTGAAAACATATGAAAAGACTCAGAATGTTGACAATGATGCACATGGCCAAAAAGGGCATATGCGTTTTTTCCTGAATATATTCAGGAAGAAAGGCATATGCACTTTCTGGCCAACCAAGCAAGCTTGCAAAGGAAATCTGCACTACAATGAAGTCTCACTTTCCCCCGGTCAAAAGGGCCATCTGAAAAAAGTGTAAAATCCAGAAAGGCAGGACAGGCCATGGAGAACTGGGAGCCTTGTCATGCTGACGGGCAGGCTGTAAACTGCCAACAGCCACTCTGGAGAAGTGTATGGTGTTTCCAGAAACATCCAAAAAACAAAGCAACAGAGCCAAGGGCACTTCCACTTATGGTCCTATAGCTTAGGGAAATTAAAATCAAAAAGACACAGCCACCACAAAGTTTGGGACGGCTCTGTTTACAAGAACCTCATTTACGGTACAAATTCAATATCACAGAAAGCGAAAAATGGAAAAAGAAGTTGAGGTACTTACGTACAATGCAATATCACTCAGCAATGAAATCTATGTCATCAGGCCCGTAGCAGCATAATGAGTGGATTCAGGTACGATGATTCTAAGTAAAATAAGTCACACAGAAAAAGAAACATGATAAGATATCACTACTACACGGAATGTAAACTTGGCTACACAGGAACTGAATTACAAAACAGAACAGGGTCTCAAATGTAGAAAACCAACTTATGCTTGCTTAAGGGGAAAGGTGAGTTGAGGTGCTGCATAAAACCAGAGATTGAAATTAGCACAGATACCGTTCCATAAGCCAAATATGTAATAGACAAGAGCTACTCCTTGCTCAATGAAGTGGACTCAACACCCCATATTAAACGCCTAAGAATATACCTGACTAGTAAGAATCTTAAAACCTATGGATTTATATGTCTCCGAAAGAGAATCAAGCGTGTGTACAGCGGCATAAACGCAGCAGTGATAGGATTGGTGAGGTTCGGTGAGCAAATGCAGACCCTTTGAAGTTATATTGCATGGTACCCATTCCATGGGTCTCAACTCTCCAGGTTTAAGGGATTCTTCCTTCAGCTAAAACATGCATGTGGAACCAAGAGTATGATCCACCGTGTGATTGGGAAACGTGTTCAAATGTGTCTCAGTTTTCGTCCCCTGGTACTTGGGTGCAACATTCCAGACGCTTTACTAACACTCTCCCCACTTGGAGAGTCAGTGCCTTTAACCTCCTGTTTGGCCCAGTTTGCAATTTCTGTGGAAAATGAACAGGAATAGGGAGAACTAATGAGAGAATAGCTGGAGGTTTCTGGAAGGGCAAATTTAACTCTCATTTCCAACCAGGAAGAGGAATTAACCAAAGGCTCAGCGTGCCATGCCAGAACCACACTAGGGCCTGAAGCAATGCTGCGGTGTTGCGGCCAGCTCACAAGAAAGCGAGTTGAAGAAAGGAGCTCAGGGGCACTGTCATTCACAGACCTGCAGAGTTATAAATGACAGCTATCGTCCAAAAATATATTGAAGTAAGGCTGCCAAGAGGACTTGAAAGCGGGGCAGAATTGCAGGAAACCGATTTCAGGAGGTAGACTGGAATTGCATGTAAAGCATAGGAAAAGAGGCAGAACGTCCACAATGATGCACTTGGCCAAAAAGGGCGTATGCGTTTTTTCC
Organism: Grampus griseus; assembly: GCF_964374135.1. Taxonomy (NCBI): domain Eukaryota; kingdom Metazoa; phylum Chordata; class Mammalia; order Artiodactyla; family Delphinidae; genus Grampus; species Grampus griseus. The sequence goes on along the minus strand of NW_028132399.1, from coordinate 20,556 downwards.
TGAATATATTCAGGAAAAAACGCATACGCCCTTTTTGGCCAACCAAGCAAGCTTGCAAAGGAAATGTGCACTACAATGAAGTCTCACTGCCCCCTGGTCAAAAGGGCCATCTGAAAAAAGTGTAAAATCCAGAAAGGCAGGACAGGCCATGGAGAACTGGGAGCCTTGTTATGCTGATGGGCGGGATGTAAATTGCCAACAGCCACTCTGGAGAAGTGTATGGTGTTTCCTGAAACATCTAAAAAACAAAGCAACAGAGCCTAGGGCACTTCCGCTTATGGTCCTATAGCTTAAGGAAATTAAAATCTAAAAGACACAGCCACCCCAAAGTTTGGGATGGCTCTTTTTACAAGAACCTCATTTACGGTACAAGTTCAATATCACAGAAAGCGAAAATGGATAAAGAAGTTGTGGTACTTAAGTATAATGCAATATCACTCAGCAATGAAATCTATGTCATCAGGCCCGTAGCAGCATAATGAGTGGATTCAGCTACGATGATTCTAAGTGAAATAAGTCACACAGAAAAGAAACTTCATAAGATATCACTACTACACGGAATGTAAACTTGGCTACACAGGAACTGAATTACAAAACAGAACAGGGTCTCAAATGTAGAAAACCAACTTATGCTTGCTTAAGGGGAAAGGTGAGTTGGGGTGCTGCATAAAACCAGAGATTGAAATTAGCACAGATACTGTTCCATAAGCCAAATATGTAATAGACAAGAGCTACTCCTTGTTCAATGAAGTGGACTCAACACCACATATTAAACGCCTAAGAATATACCTGACTAGTAAGAATCTTAAAACCTATGGATTTATATGTCTCCGAAAGAGAATCAAGCGTGTGTACAGCGGCATAAACGCAGCAGTGATAGGATTGGTGAGGTTCGGTGAGCAAACGCAGACCCTTTGAAGTTATATTGCATGGTACCCATTCCATGGGTCTCAACTCTCCAGGTTTAAGGGATTCTTCCTTTAGCTAAAACATGCATGTGGAACCCAGAGTATGATCCACCGTGTGATCGGGAAACGTGTTCAAATGTGTCTCAGTTTTCGTCCCCTGGTACTCGGGTGCAACATTCCAGACGTTTTACTAACACTCTCCCCACTTGGAGAGTCAGTGCCTTTAACCTCCTGTTTGGCCCAGTTTGCAATTTCTGTGGAAAATGAACAGGAATAGGGAGAACCAATGAGAGACTAGCTGGAGGTTTCTGGAAGGGCAAATTTAACTCTCATTTCCAACCAGGAAGAGGAATTAACGAAAGGCTCAGCGTGCCATGCCGGAACAACACTAGGGCCTGAAGCAATGCTGCGGTGTTGCGGCCAGCTCACAAGAAAGCGAGTTGAAGAAAGGAGCTCAGGGGCACTGTCATTCACAGACCTGCAGAGTTATAAATGACAGCTATCGTCCAAAAATATATTGAAGTAAGGCTGCCAAGAGGACTTGAAAGCGGGGCAGAATTGCAGGAAACCGATTTCAGGAGGTAGACTGGAATTGCATGTAAAGCATAGGAAAAGAGGCAGAATGTCCACAATGATGCACTTGGCCAAAAAGGGCGTATGCGTTTTTTCCTGAATATATTCAGGAAAAAACGCATACGCCCTTTTTGGCCAACCAAGCAAGGTTGCAAAGGAAATCTGCACTACAATGAAGTCTCACTGCCCCCCGGTCAAAAGGGCCATCTGAAAAAAGTGTAAAATCCATAAAGGCAGGACAGGCCATGGAGAACTGGGAGCCTTGTTATGCTGATGGGCGGGATGTAAATTGCCAACAGCCACTCTGGAGAAGTGTATGGTGTTTCCTGAAACATCTAAAAAACAAAGCAACAGAGCCTAGGGCACTTCCGCTTATGGTCCTATAGCTTAGGGAAATTAAAATCAAAAAGACACAGCCACCCCAAAGTTTGGGACGGCTCTTTTTACAAGAACCTCGTTTACGGTACAAGTTCAATATCACAGAAAGCGAAAATGGATAAAGAAGTTGTGGTACTTAAGTATAATGCAATATCACTCAGCAATGAAATCTATGTCATCAGGCCCGTAGCAGCATAATGAGTGGATTCAGCTACGATGATTCTAAGTGAAATAAGTCACACAGAAAAGAAACTTCATAAGATATCACTACTACACGGAATGTAAACTTGGCTACACAGGAACTGAATTACAAAACAGAACAGGGTCTCAAATGTAGAAAACCAACTTATGCTTGCTTAAGGGGAAAGGTGAGTTGGGGTGCTGCATAAAACCAGAGATTGAAATTAGCACAGATACTGTTCCATAAGCCAAATATGTAATAGACAAGAGCTACTCCTTGTTCAGTGAAGTGGACTCAACACCCCATATTAAACGCCTAAGAATATACCTGACTAGTAAGAATCTTAAAACCTATGGATTTATATGTCTCCGAAAGAGAATCAAGCGTGTGTACAGCGGCATAAACGCAGCAGTGATAGGATTGGTGAGGTTCGGTGAGCAAACGCAGACCCTTTGAAGTTATATTGCATGGTACCCATTCCATGGGTCTCAACTCTCCAGGTTTAAGGGATTCTTCCTTCAGCTAAAACATGCATGTGGAACCCAGAGTATGATCCACCATGTGATTGGGAAACGTGTTCAAATGTGTCTCAGTTTTCGTCCCCTGGTACTCGGGTGCAACATTCCAGACGCTTTACTAACACTCTCCCCACTTGGAGAGTCAGTGCCTTTAACCTCCTGTTTGGCCCAGTTTGCAATTTCTGTGGAAAATGAACAGGAATAGGGAGAACCAATGAGAGACTAGCTGGAGGTTTCTGGAAGGGCAAATTTAACTCTCATTTCCAACCAGGAAGAGGAATTAACCAAAGGCTCAGCGTGCCATGCCGGAACCACACTAGGGCCTGAAGCAATGCTGCGGTGTTGCGGCCAGCTCACAAGAAAGCGAGTTGAAGAAAGGAGCTCAGGGGCACTGTCATTCACAGACCTGCAGAGTTATAAATGACAGCTATCGTCCAAAAATATATTGAAGTAAGGCTGCCAAGAGGACTTGAAAGCGGGGCAGAATTGCAGGAAACCGATTTCAGGAGGTAGACTGGAATTGCATGTAAAGCATAGGAAAAGAGGCAGAACGTCCACAATGATGCACTTGGCCAAAAAGGGCGTATGCGTTTTTTCCTGAATATATTCAGGAAAAAACGCATACGCCCTTTTTGGCCAACCAAGCAAGGTTGCAAAGGAAATCTGCACTACAATGAAGTCTCACTGCCCCCCGGTCAAAAGGGCCATCTGAAAAAAGTGTAAAATCCATAAAGGCAGGACAGGCCATGGAGAACTGGGAGCCTTGTTATGCTGATGGGCGGGATGTAAATTGCCAACAGCCACTCTGGAGAAGTGTATGGTGTTTCCTGAAACATCTAAAAAACAAAGCAACAGAGCCTAGGGCACTTCCGCTTATGGTCCTATAGCTTAGGGAAATTAAAATCAAAAAGACACAGCCACCCCAAAGTTTGGGACGGCTCTTTTTACAAGAACCTCGTTTACGGTACAAGTTCAATATCACAGAAAGCGAAAATGGATAAAGAAGTTGTGGTACTTAAGTATAATGCAATATCACTCAGCAATGAAATCTATGTCATCAGGCCCGTAGCAGCATAATGAGTGGATTCAGCTACGATGATTCTAAGTGAAATAAGTCACACAGAAAAGAAACTTCATAAGATATCACTACTACACGGAATGTAAACTTGGCTACACAGGAACTGAATTACAAAACAGAACAGGGTCTCAAATGTAGAAAACCAACTTATGCTTGCTTAAGGGGAAAGGTGAGTTGGGGTGCTGCATAAAACCAGAGATTGAAATTAGCACAGATACTGTTCCATAAGACAAATATGTAATAGACAAGACCTACTCCTTGTTCAATGAAGTGGACTCAACACCCCATATTAAACGCCTAAGAATATACCTGACTAGTAAGAATCCTAAAACCTATGGATTTATATGTCTCCGAAAGAGAATCAAGCGTGTGTACAGCGGCATAAACGCAGCAGTGATAGGATTGGTGAGGTTCGGTGAGCAAACGCAGACCCTTTGAAGTTATATTGCATGGTACCCATTCCATGGGTCTCAACTCTCCAGGTTTAAGGGATTCTTCCTTCAGCTAAAACATGCATGTGGAACCCAGAGTATGATCCACCGTGTGATTGGGAAACGTGTTCAAATGTGTCTCAGTTTTCGTCCCCTGGTACTCAGGTGCAACATTCCAGACGCTTTACTAACACTCTCCCCACTTGGAGAGTCAGTGCCTTTAACCTCCTGTTTGGCCCAGTTTGCAATTTCTGTGGAAAATGAACAGGAATAGGGAGAACCAATGAGAGACTAGCTGGAGGTTTCTGGAAGGGCAAATTTAACTCTCATTTCCAACCAGGAAGAGGAATTAACCAAAGGCTCAGCGTGCCATGCCGGAACCACACTAGGGCCTGAAGCAATGCTGCGGTGTTGCGGCCAGCTCACAAGAAAGCGAGTTGAAGAAAGGAGCTCAGGGGCACTGTCATTCACAGACCTGCAGAGTTATAAATGACAGCTATCGTCCAAAAATATATTGAAGTAAGGCTGCCAAGAGGACTTGAAAGCGGGGCAGAATTGCAGGAAACCGATTTCAGGAGGTAGACTGGAATTGCATGTAAAGCATAGGAAAAGAGGCAGAACGTCCACAATGATGCACTTGGCCAAAAAGGGCGTATGCGTTTTTTCCTGAATATATTCAGGAAATAACGCATACGCCCTTTTTGGCCAACCAAGCAAGCTTGCAAAGGAAATGTGCACTACAATGAAGTCTCACTGCCCCCTGGTCAAAAGGGCCATCTGAAAAAAGTGTAAAATCCATAAAGGCAGGACAGGCCATGGAGAACTGGGAGCCTTGTTATGCTGATGGGCGGGATGTAAATTGCCAACAGCCACTCTGGAGAAGTGTATGGTGTTTCCTGAAACATCTAAAAAACAAAGCAACAGAGCCTAGGGCACTTCCGCTTATGGTCCTATAGCTTAAGGAAATTAAAATCAAAAAGACACAGCCACCCCAAAGTTTGGGATGGCTCTTTTTACAAGAACCTCGTTTACGGTACAAGTTCAATATCACAGAAAGCGAAAATGGATAAAGAAGTTGTGGTACTTAAGTATAATGCAATATCACTCAGCAATGAAATCTATGTCATCAGGCCCGTAGCAGCATAATGAGTGGATTCAGCTACGATGATTCTAAGTGAAATAAGTCACACAGAAAAGAAACTTCATAAGATATCACTACTACACGGAATGTAAACTTGGCTACACAGGAACTGAATTACAAAACAGAACAGGGTCTCAAATGTAGAAAACCAACTTATGCTTGCTTAAGGGGAAAGGTGAGTTGGGGTGCTGCATAAAACCAGAGATTGAAATTAGCACAGATACCGTTCCATAAGCCAAATATGTAATAGACAAGAGCTACTCCTTGCTCAATGAAGTGGACTCAACACCCCATATTAAATGCCTAAGAATATACCTGACTAGTAAGAATCTTAAAACCTATGGATTTATATGTCTCCGAAAGAGAATCAAGCGTGTGTACAGCGGCAAAAACGCAGCAGTGATAGGATTGGTGAGGTTCGGTGAGCAAACGCAGACCCTTTGAAGTTATATTGCATGGTACCCATTCCATGGGTCTCAACTCTCCAGGTTTAAGGGATTCTTCCTTCAGCTAAAACATGCATGTGGAACCCAGAGTATGATCCACCGTGTGATTGGGAAACGTGTTCAAATGTGTCTCAGTTTTCGTCCCCTGGTACTCGGGTACAAAATTCCAGACGCTTTACTAACACTCTCCCCACTTGGAGAGTCAGGGCCTTTAACCTCCTGTTTGGCCCAGTTTGCAATTTCTGTGGAAAATGAACAGGAATAGGGAGAACCAATGAGAGACTAGCTGGAGGTTTCTGGAAGGGCAAATTTAACTCTCATTTCCAACCAGGAAGAGGAATTAACCAAAGGCTCAGCGTGCCATGCCGGAACAACACTAGGGCCTGAAGCAATGCTGCGGTGTTGCGGTCAGCTCACAAGAAAGCGAGTTGAAGAAAGGAGCTCAGGGGCACTGTCATTCACAGACCTGCAGAGTTATAAATGACAGCTATCGTCCAAAAATATATTGAAGTAAGGCTGCCAAGAGGACTTGAAAGCGGGGCAGAATTGCAGGAAACCGATTTCAGGAGGTAGACTGGAATTGCATGTAAAGCATAGGAAAAGAGGCAGAACGTCCACAATGATGCACTTGGCCAAAAAGGGCGTATGCGTTTTTTCCTGAATATATTCAGGAAAAAACGCATACGCCCTTTTTGGCCAACCAAGCAAGCTTGCAAAGGAAATCTGCACTACAATGAAGTCTCACTGCCCCCCGGTCAAAAGGGCCATCTGAAAAAAGTGTAAAATCCAGAAAGGCAGGACAGGCCATGGAGAACTGGGAGCCTTGTTATGCTGATGGGCGGGATGTAAATTGCCAACAGCCACTCTGGAGAAGTGTATGGTGTTTCCTGAAACATCTAAAAAACAAAGCAACAGAGCCTAGGGCACTTCCGCTTATGGTCCTATAGCTTAGGGAAATTAAAATCAAAAAGACACAGCCACCCCAAAGTTTGGGACGGCTCTTTTTACAAGAACCTCATTTACGGTACAAGTTCAATATCACAGAAAGCGAAAATGGATAAAGAAGTTGTGGTACTTAAGTATAATGCAATATCACTCAGCAATGAAATCTATGTCATCAGGCCCGTAGCAGCATAATGAGTGGATTCAGCTACGATGATTCTAAGTGAAATAAGTCACACAGAAAAGAAACTTCATAAGATATCACTACTACACGGAATGTAAACTTGGCTACACAGGAACTGAATTACAAAACAGAACAGGGTCTCAAATGTAGAAAACCAACTTATGCTTGCTTAAGGGGAAAGGTGAGTTGGGGTGCTGCATAAAACCAGAGATTGAAATTAGCACAGATACTGTTCCATAAGCCAAATATGTAATAGACAAGAGCTACTCCTTGTTCAGTGAAGTGGACTCAACACCCCATATTAAACGCCTAAGAATATACCTGACTAGTAAGAATCTTAAAACCTATGGATTTATATGTCTCCGAAAGAGAATCAAGCGTGTGTACAGCGGCATAAACGCAGCAGTGATAGGATTGGTGAGGTTCGGTGAGCAAACGCAGACCCTTTGAAGTTATATTGCATGGTACCCATTCCATGGGTCTCAACTCTCCAGGTTTAAGGGATTCTTCCTTCAGCTAAAACATGCATGTGGAACCCAGAGTATGATCCACCGTGTGATTGGGAAACGTGTTCAAATGTGTCTCAGTTTTCGTCCCCTGGTACTCGGGTGCAACATTCCAGACGCTTTACTAACACTCTCCCCACTTGGAGAGTCAGTGCCTTTAACCTCCTGTTTGGCCCAGTTTGCAATTTCTGTGGAAAATGAACAGGAATAGGGAGAACCAATGAGAGACTAGCTGGAGGTTTCTGGAAGGGCAAATTTAACTCTCATTTCCAACCAGGAAGAGGAATTAACCAAAGGCTCAGCGTGCCATGCCAGAACCACACTAGGGCCTGAAGCAATGCTGCGGTGTTGCGGCCAGCTCACAAGAAAGCGAGTTGAAGAAAGGAGCTCAGGGGCACTGTCATTCACAGACCTGCAGAGTTATAAATGACAGCTATCGTCCAAAAATATATTGAAGTAAGGCTGCCAAGAGGACTTGAAAGCGGGGCAGAATTGCAGGAAACCGATTTCAGGAGGTAGACTAGAATTGCATGTAAAGCATAGGAAAAGAGGCAGAACGTCCACAATGATGCACTTGGCCAAAAAGGGCGTATGCGTTTTTTCCTGAATATATTCAGGAAAAAACGCATACGCCCTTTTTGGCCAACCAAGCAAGTTTGCAAAGGAAATCTGCACTACAATGAAGTCTCACTGCCCCCTGGTCAAAAGGGCCATCTGAAAAAAGTGTAAAATCCAGAAAGGCAGGACAGGCCATGGAGAACTGGGAGCCTTGTTATGCTGATGGGCGGGATGTAAATTGCCAACAGCCACTCTGGAGAAGTGTATGGTGTTTCCTGAAACATCTAAAAAACAAAGCAACAGAGCCTAGGGCACTTCCGCTTATGGTCCTATAGCTTAAGGAAATTAAAATCTAAAAGACACAGCCACCCCAAAGTTTGGGATGGCTCTTTTTACAACAACCTCATTTACGGTACAAGTTCAATATCACAGAAAGCGAAAATGGATAAAGAAGTTGTGGTACTTAAGTATAATGCAATATCACTCAGCAATGAAATCTATGTCATCAGGCCTGTAGCAGCATAATGAGTGGATTCAGGTACGATGATTCTAAGTGAAATAAGTCACACAGAAAAGAAACTTCATAAGATATCACTACTACACGGAATGTAAACTTGGCTACACAGGAAATGAATTACAAAACAGAACAGGGTCTCAAATGTAGAAAACCAACTTATGCTTGCTTAAGGGGAAAGGTGAGTTGGGGTGCTGCATAAAACCAGAGATTGAAATTAGCACAGATACTGTTCCATAAGCCAAATATGTAATAGACAAGACCTACTCCTTGTTCAATGAAGTGGACTCAACACCCCATATTAAACGCCTAAGAATATACCTGACTAGTAAGAATCTTAAAACCTATGGATTTATATGTCTCCGAAAGAGAATCAAGCGTGTGTACAGCGGCATAAACGCAGCAGTGATAGGATTGGTGAGGTTCGGTGAGCAAACGCAGACCCTTTGAAGTTATATTGCATGGTACCCATTCCATGGGTCTCAACTCTCCAGGTTTAAGGGATTCTTCCTTCAGCTAAAACATGCATGTGGAACCCAGAGTATGATCCACCGTGTGATTGGGAAACGTGTTCAAATGTGTCTCAGTTTTCGTCCCCTGGTACTCAGGTGCAACATTCCAGACGCTTTACTAACACTCTCCCCACTTGGAGAGTCAGTGCCTTTAACCTCCTGTTTGGCCCAGTTTGCAATTTCTGTGGAAAATGAACAGGAATAGGGAGAACCAATGAGAGACTAGCTGGAGGTTTCTGGAAGGGCAAATTTAACTCTCATTTCCAACCAGGAAGAGGAATTAACCAAAGGCTCAGCGTGCCATGCCGGAACCACACTAGGGCCTGAAGCAATGCTGCGGTGTTGCGGCCAGCTCACAAGAAAGCGAGTTGAAGAAAGGAGCTCAGGGGCACTGTCATTCACAGACCTGCAGAGTTATAAATGACAGCTATCGTCCAAAAATATATTGAAGTAAGGCTGCCAAGAGGACTTGAAAGCGGGGCAGAATTGCAGGAAACCGATTTCAGGAGGTAGACTGGAATTGCATGTAAAGCATAGGAAAAGAGGCAGAACGTCCACAATGATGCACTTGGCCAAAAAGGGCGTATGCGTTTTTTCCTGAATATATTCAGGAAAAAACGCATACGCCCTTTTTGGCCAACCAAGCAAGCTTGCAAAGGAAATGTGCACTACAATGAAGTCTCACTGCCCCCTGGTCAAAAGGGCCATCTGAAAAAAGTGTAAAATCCATAAAGGCAGGACAGGCCATGGAGAACTGGGAGCCTTGTTATGCTGATGGGCGGGATGTAAATTGCCAACAGCCACTCTGGAGAAGTGTATGGTGTTTCCTGAAACATCTAAAAAACAAAGCAACAGAGCCTAGGGCACTTCCGCTTATGGTCCTATAGCTTAAGGAAATTAAAATCAAAAAGACACAGCCACCCCAAAGTTTGGGATGGCTCTTTTTACAAGAACCTCGTTTACGGTACAAGTTCAATATCACAGAAAGCGAAAATGGATAAAGAAGTTGTGGTACTTAAGTATAATGCAATATCACTCAGCAATGAAATCTATGTCATCAGGCCCGTAGCAGCATAATGAGTGGATTCAGCTACGATGATTCTAAGTGAAATAAGTCACACAGAAAAGAAACTTCATAAGATATCACTACTACACGGAATGTAAACTTGGCTACACAGGAACTGAATTACAAAACAGAACAGGGTCTCAAATGTAGAAAACCAACTTATGCTTGCTTAAGGGGAAAGGTGAGTTGGGGTGCTGCATAAAACCAGAGATTGAAATTAGCACAGATACCGTTCCATAAGCCAAATATGTAATAGACAAGAGCTACTCCTTGCTCAATGAAGTGGACTCAACACCCCATATTAAACGCCTAAGAATATACCTGACTAGTAAGAATCTTAAAACCTATGGATTTATATGTCTCCGAAAGAGAATCAAGCGTGTGTACAGCGGCATAAACGCAGCAGTGATAGGATTGGTGAGGTTCGGTGAGCAAACGCAGACCCTTTGAAGTTATATTGCATGGTACCCATTCCATGGGTCTCAACTCTCCAGGTTTAAGGGATTCTTCCTTCAGCTAAAACATGCATGTGGAACCCAGAGTATGATCCACCGTGTGATTGGGAAACGTGTTCAAATGTGTCTCAGTTTTCGTCCCCTGGTACTCGGGTGCAAAATTCCAGACGCTTTACTAACACTCTCCCCACTTGGAGAGTCAGGGCCTTTAACCTCCTGTTTGGCCCAGTTTGCAATTTCTGTGGAAAATGAACAGGAATAGGGAGAACCAATGAGAGACTAGCTGGAGGTTTCTGGAAGGGCAAATTTAACTCTCATTTCCAAACAGGAAGAGGAATTAACCAAAGGCTCAGCGTGCCATGCCGGAACCACACTAGGGCCTGAAGCAATGCTGCGGTGTTGCGGTCAGCTCACAAGAAAGCGAGTTGAAGAAAGGAGCTCAGGGGCACTGTCATTCACAGACCTGCAGAGTTATAAATGACAGCTATCGTCCAAAAATATATTGAAGTAAGGCTGCCAAGAGGAATTGAAAGCGGGGCAGAATTGCAGGAAACCGATTTCAGGAGGTAGACTGGAATTGCATGTAAAGCATAGGAAAAGAGGCAGAACGTCCACAATGATGCACTTGGCCAAAAAGGGCGTATGCGTTTTTTCCTGAATATATTCAGGAAAAAACGTATACGCCCTTTTTGGCCAACCAAGCAAGCTTGCAAAGGAAATCTGCACTACAATGAAGTCTCACTGCCCCCCGGTCAAAAGGGCCATCAGAAAAAAGTGTAAAATCCAGAAAGGCAGGACAGGCCATGGAGAACTGGGAGCCTTGTTATGCTGTTGGGCGGGATGTAAATTGCCAACAGCCACTCTGGAGAAGTGTATGGTGTTTCCTGAAACATCTAAAAAACAAAGCAACAGAGCCTAGGGCACTTCCACTTATGGTCCTATAGCTTAGGGAAATTAAAATCAAAATGACACAGCCACCCCAATGTTTGGGACGGCTCTGTTTACAAGAACCTCGTTTACGGTACAAGTTCAATATCGCAGAAAGCGAAAAATGGATAAAGAACTTGTGGTACTTACGTACAATGCAATATCACTCAGTAATGAAATCTATGTCATGAGGCCCATAGCAGCATGAGTGGATTCAGGTACGATGATTTTAAGTGAAATAAGTCACACAGAAAAAGAAACATCATAAGATATCACTACTACACCGAATATAAACTTGGCTACACAGGAACTGAATTACAAAACAGAACAGGGTCTCAAATGTAGGAAACCAACTTATGCTTACTTAAGGGGAAAGGTGAGTTGGGGTGCTGCATAAAACCAGAGATTGAAATTAGCACAGATACCGTTCCATAAGCCAAATATGTAATAGACAAGAGCTACTCCTTGCTCAATGAACTGGACTCAACACCCCATATTAAACGCCTAAGAATATACCTGACTAGTAAGAATCTTAAAACCTATGGATTTATATGTCTCCGAAAGAGAATCAAGCGTGTGTACAGCGGCATAAACGCAGCAGTGATAGGATTGGTGAGGATTGGTGAGCAAATGCAGACCCTTTGAAGTCATATTGCATGGTACACATTTTATGGGTCTCAATTCTCCAGGTTTAAGGGATTCTTCCTTCAGCTAAATCATGCATGTGGAACCTAGATTATGATCCAGCGTGTGATCGGAAAACGTGTTCAAATGTGTCTCAGTATTCGTCCCCCGGTACTCGGGTTCAACATTCCAGACGCTTTACTAACACTCTCCCCACTTGGAGAGTCAGTGCCTTTAACCTCCTGTTTGGCAAAGTTTGCAATTTCTGTAAAAAATGAACAGGAATAGGGAGAACCAATGAGAGACTAGCTGGAGGTGTCTGGACGGGCAAATTTAACTCTCATTTCCCACCAGGAAGAGGAATGAACCAAAGGCTCAGCGTGCCGTGCCGGAACCACACTAGGGCCTGAAGCAATCCTGCGGTGTTGCGGCCAGCTCACAAGAAAGCGAGTTGAAGAAAGGAGCTCAGGGGCACTGTCATTCACAGACCTACAGAGTTATAAATGACAGCTATCGTCCAAAAATATATTGGAGTAAGGCTGCCAAGAGGACTTGAAAGCGGGGCAGAAATGCAGGAAACCGATTTCAGGAGGTAGACTGGAATTGCATGTAAAGCATAGGAAAAGAGGCAGAACGTCCACAATGATGCACTTGGCCAAAAAGGGCGTATGCGTTTTTTCCTGAATATATTCAGGAAAAAACGCATACGCCCTTTTTGGCCAACCAAGCAAGCTTGCAAAGGAAATCTGCACTACAATGAAGTCTCACTGCCCCCCGGTCAAAAGGGCCATCTGAAAAAAGTGTAAAATCCAGAAAGGCAGGACAGGCCATGGAGAACTGGGAGCCTTGTTATGCTGATGGGCGGGATGTAAATTGCCAACAGCCACTCTGGAGAAGTGTATGGTGTTTCCTGAAACATCTAAAAAACAAAGCAACAGAGCCTAGGGCACTTCCACTTATGGTCCTATAGCTTAGGGAAATTAAAGTCAAAAAGACACAGCCACCCCAAAGTTTAGGATGGTTCTGTTTACAAGAACCTCGTTTACGGTACAAGTTCAATATCACAGAAAGCGAAAAATGGATAAAGAAGTTGTGGTACTTACGTACAATGCAATATCACTCAGCAATGAAATCTATGTCATCAGGCCCGTAGTAGCATAACGAGTGGATTCAGGTATGATGATTCTAAGTGAAATAAGTCACACAGAAAAAGAAAGATCATAAGATATCACTACTACACGGAATGTAAACTTGGCTACACAGAAACTGAATTACAAAACAGAACAGGGTCTCAAATGTAGAAAACCAACTTATGCTTGCTTAAGGGGAAAGGTGAGTTGGGGTGCTGCATAAAACCAGAGATTGAAATTAGCACAGATACTGTTCCATAAGCCAAATATGTAATAGACAAGACCTACTCCTTGCTCAACGAAGTGGTCTCAACACCCCATATTAAACGCCTAAGAATATACCTGACTAGTAAGAATCTTAAAACCTATGGATTTATATGTCTCTGAAAGAGAATCAAGCGTGTGTACAGCGGCATAAACGCAGCAGTGATAGGATTGGTGAGGATCGGTGAGCAAATGCACACTCTTTGAAGTCATATTGCATGGTACCCATTCCATGGGTCTCAACTCTCCAGGTTTAAGGGATTCTTCCTTCAGCTAAAACATGCATGTGGAACCCAGAGTATGATCCACCGTGTGATTAGGAAACGTGTTCAAAGGTGTCTCAGTTTTCGTCCCCTGGTACTCGGGTGCAACATTCCAGACGCTTTACTAACACTCTCCCCACTTGGAGAGTCAGTGCCTTTAACCTCCTGTTTGGCCCAGTTTGCAATTTCTGCGGAAAATGAACAGGAATAGGGAGAACCAATGAGAGACTAGCTGGAGGTGTCTGGACGGGCAAATTTAACTCTCATTTCCCACCAGGAAGAGGAATTAACCAAAGGCTCAGCGTGCCATGCCGGAACCACACTAGGGCCTGAAGCAATCCTGCAGTGTTGCGGCCAGCTCACAAGAAAGCGAGTTGAAGAAAGGAGCTCAGGGGCACTGTCATTCACAAACCTGCAGAGTTATAAATGACAGCTATCGTCCAAAAATATATTGAAGTAAGGCCGCCAAGAGGACTCAAAAGCGGTGCAGAATTGCAGGAAACCGATTTCAGGAGGTAGATAGGAATTGCATTTAAAGCATAGGAAAAGAGACAGAACTTGGAAAATAATGCACTTGGCAAAAAAGTACATATGTGTTTTATCCAGAGCTCTCATAACCGAGGGGAGGAGATTCCCAGCAGGCTCCAACTGCCACCTGAGGGCTCATGTTGTCAAGGCAACGTGAGCAAGCCAGGCAGGAGTTACCTCACAGCAGAGATCCCACCTCACAGAAGGGTGAGAAACCCAGCCAACATCAGACTCTCACCAGAGGGCCCACATCACCAAGGGGATGGGAACCAGGCAGTAGTGTCTTCACACCAGTGGGGCCACATCATCGAAAGGTGAGGTACTCAGCACATGTGTCCTCAAACCAGAGGACCCACATCACTAAGGGCCTCGGAGTGAGGCAGGCAGGAGTAGCCTCACAACACTGGGCCCATAGAATAAAAAAGTGAGGAATCCAGCAGTTGGAACCTCCCAGCAGGGGGCCCAGAGCACCGAGGCTATGGGATCCAGGCCACAGTGAACTCACAGAAGAGGGCCCATGTCATGAAACTGAGCAACCCAGCCATTGAGACCTCAGAGCAGGAGGTCCACATCCCCATGGGGATATAAATCTGGTAGGAGTGTCCTCGCACCACTGAAAACGTATCAGAAAATTTTGGGAGACCAGCAGTTAGAGCCTGACGCCAGAGGACCCTCATCACCAAGGGAAGGAGGCTCCCAGCAGGCTCCAACGGCCACCAGAGGGCTGACGTCACCAAGGCGATGTGTGCCAACCAGGCACGAATGACCTCACAGCAGAGGGCCCACCTCAGAGAAGTGTGACGAACCCAGTCAGGATCAGACTCGCACCAGAGGGCCCACATCACCAAATGGATTGGAACCAGGCAGGAGTGTCCTCACATGAGTAGGGCCACATCATCTAAAGTTGAGGAACCCAGAACACGTGGCTTCAAACCATAGGACACACATCACCAAGAGGCTGGGGGTGAGGCAGGCAGGAGGAGCCTCACAACAGAGGGCCCAAAAATAAGGAAGGTGAGGAATCCAGCAGTTGCAACCTCCCAGCAGGCGGCCCAGAGCACAGAGGCTAGGGGATCCAAGCCAGAGTGAACTAACACCAGACAGCCCACATCATGAAACTGTGAGCAACCCAGACATTGGGACCTCAGAGCAGAAGGCCCACATCCCCATGGTGATGGGAACATGACAGGAGTGTCCTGGCATCACTGGGCTCACATCAGAAAACGTGGGGTGCTCAGAAGTTAGGGCCTGATGCTAGAGGGCACTCATCACCGAGGGGAGGAGGCTCCCAGCAGGCTCCAGCTGCCACCAGAGGGCCAACGTCACCAAGGCGATGTGTGCCAGCCCGGCAGGAGTGACCTCACAGCAGAGGCCCCACCTCACAGAAGGGTGAGGAACACAGCCAGGATCAGACTCTCACCAGAAGGCCCACATCACCAAGGGGAAGGGAACCAGGAAGGAGTGTCCCCACATCAGTGGGACAACATCATCGAAAGGTGAGGATCCCAGCACATGTAGCCTCAAACCAGAGGAACCACATCACCAAGGGGTTCGGAATGAGGCTGGCAGGACTGGCCTCACATCACAGGGTCCATAGAATATAAAAGTTGAGGAATCCAGCAGTTGGAACCTCCCAGCAAGCGGCCCAGAGCACCGAGGCTATGGGATCCAGGCCGCAGTGAACTCACAGCAGAGGGCCCACATCATGAACCTGTGAGCAGCCCAGCCGTTGGGACCTCAGAACAGAAGGCCCACATCCCCATTGGGATGGGAACCTGGCAGGAGTGGCTTCGCACCACTTAGCACATATCAGAAAATGTTAGGAGCCCAGCAGTTAGGGCCTGACGCCAGGGGGCCCTCATAACTGAGGGGAGGAGACTCCCAGCAGGTTCCAACTGCCAACAGAGGGCCCACGTCTACAAGGTGGCATGCGCCAGCCAGGCAGTAGTGACCTCACAACAGAGGGCCTATCTCACAGAAGGGTGAGGAACCGAGGTAGGATGAGACTCTTGCCAGAAGGCCCACAACACCAAGGGGATGGGAACCAGTCAGGACTGTCCTCTCACCAGTGGGGCCACATCATTGAAAGGTGAGGAACCCAGCACATGCGGCCTCATATCAGAGGACATACATCACAAAGGGGATGGGAGTGAGGCAGGTAGGAGTAGCCTAAAAACAGAGGGCCCAAAGAATAAAAAAGGTGAGGAATCCAGCATTTGGAACCTCCCAGCAGGCGGCCGAGAGCACAGAAGCTATGGGATGCAGGCAGGAGTGAACTAACAGCAGAGAGCCCACATCATGAAACTGTGAGCAACCCAGGCGTTGGGACCTCAGAGCAGAAAGCCCACATCCCCATGGGGATGGGAACCTGACAGGAGTGTCCTGGCATCACTGGGCTCACATCAGAAAATGTGGGGAGCCCAGCAGTTAGGGCCTGATGCTAGAGAGCTGTCATCACCGAGGGCAGGAGGCTCCCAGCAGGTTCCATGTGCCAACAGAGGGCCCACGTCGCCAAGGTGATGTGTGCAAGTCAGGTAGGATTGACCTCACAGCAGAGGGCCTACCTCACAGAAGAGTGAGGAACCCAGCCAGGATAAGACTGTCACCAGAAGGCCCACATCACCAAGGGGATGGGAACCAGGCAGGAGTGTCCTCACACCAGTGGGGCCACATCATTGAAAGTTGCGGAACCCAGCATATGTGGCCTCAAACCAGAGGACCCACATCACAAAGGGGATGCGAGTGAGGCAGGCAGGAGGAGCATCGCAACACAGGCCCCATAGAATACAAAAGTTGAAGAATCGAGCAGTTGGAACCTTCCAGCAGGCGGCCCAGAGCACAGAGGCTATGGCATCCAGGCCAGAGTGAACTAACAGCAGAGAGCCCACATCATGAAACTGTGAACAACCCAGCCGTTGGGACCTCAGAACAGAAGGCCCACATCCCAATGGGTATGTGAACCTGGATGGAGTGTCTTCGAACCACTGGGCGCACGTCACAAAATGTGGGGAGCCCAGCCATTAGGGCCTGACGCCAGAGGGCCCTCATCACCGAGGGGAGGAGGCTCCCAGCAGGCTCCAAGTGCCACCAGAGGGCTCATGTCCACAAGGCGAGGTGAGCAAGCCAGGCAGGAGTGACCTCACAGCAGACGGCCCACCTCACAGATGGGTGAGGAACCCAGCCAGGATCAGACTCTCAACAGAGAGCCCACATCACCAAGGGGATGTGAACCAGGCAGGAGTCTCCTAAGACCATTGGTCCCACATCATCGAAAGGTGAGGAACCCAGCACATGTGGCCTCAAACCAGAGGACACACATCACGAAGGGGCTGGGAGTGAGGCAGGCAGGAGGATCCTCACAACAGAGGGCCTAAAAAATTAAAAAAGTGAGGAATCCAGCAGTTGGAACCTTCCAGCAGGCGGCCAAGAACACAGAGGCTATGGGATCCAGGCCACAGTGAACTAACACCAGAGAGCCCACATCATGAAACTGTGATCAAACCAGCCGTTGGAACGTCAGAGCAGAAGGCCCACATCCCCATGGAGATGGGAACCTAAGAGGAGTGCCCGAGCATCACTGGGCTCACTAAGAAAAGTTGGGGAGCCCAGCAGTTAGGGCTTGACGTCAGAGGGCCCTCATCACAGAGGTGAGGAGGCTCCCAGCAGGGTCCAAGTGCCACCAGAGGGCTCATGTCAACAAGGCGAGGTGAGCAAGCCAGGCAAGAGTTACCTGATAGTAGAGGGCCCACCTCACAGATGGTTGAGGAACCCAGCCAGGATCAGACTCTCACCAGAGGGCCCACATCACAAAGGGGATGGGAACCAGTCAGGATTATCCTCACACCAGTGGGGCCTCATCATCTTAACGTGAGGAACCCAGCACATGTGTCCTCAAACCAGAGGACCCACATCACAAAGGGCCTTGGAGTGAGGCAGGCAGGAGTAGCCTCACAACACAGGGCACATAATATAAAATACATGAGGATTCCAGCATTTAGACCTTCCAGCAGGCAGCTCAGAACACCGAGGCTATGGGATCCAGGCCACAGTGAACTCACAGCAGAGGGCCAACATCATAAAACTGTGAGCAACCCAGGCATTGGGACCACAGAGCAGAAGGCCCACATCCCCATGGGAATGGGAACCTGGCTGGAGTGTCCTCGCACCACTGGGCGCACATCAGAAAATGTGGGGAGCCCACCATTTAGGGCCTGACGCCAGAGGGCTGTCATCACCGAGAGGAGGAGGCACCCTGCACGCTCCAACTGCCACCAGAGGGCTCACGTCTCCAAGGTGACGTGTGCCAGCCAGTCAGGAGTGACCTCACAGCAGAGGGCTTACCTCACAGAACGTTGAGGAACCCAGCCAGGATTAGACTCTCGCCAGAGGGCCCACCTCACCAAGCGGATGGTAACCAGGCAGGAGTGTCCTCACACGAGTGGGGCCACATCATCGAAAGGTGAGGAACGCAGCACATGTGGCCTCAAGCTATAGGACAGTCATCACCAAGGGGCTGGCAACGAGGCAGGCAGGAGGAGCCTCACAACAGAGGGCACATAGAATAAAAAAGTTGAGGAATCCAGCAGTTGGAACCTCCCAGCAGGCGGCTCAGAGCACCGATGATAAGGGATCCTTGCCGGAGTGAACTCACAGCAGAGGGCCCACATCATGGTACTGTGAGCAAGCCAGCCGTTTTGACCTCAGAGCAGAAGGCCCATATCCCCATGGGGATGCGAACCTGGCAAGAGTGTCCTCACTCACTTGGCGCACATCAGAAAATGTGGGGAGCCCAGCAGTTATGGCCTAAGGCAAGAGGGCCCTCATCACCGAGGGGAGGAGGATCCCAGCACACTCCAACTGCCACCAGAGGGCCCACGTCGCCAAGGTGACTTGTGCCAGACAGGCATGATTGACCTCACAGAAGAGGGCCCACCTCACAGAAGGGTGAGGAACCCAGCCAGGATCAGACTCTCACCTGAGGGTCCATATCAGCAAGAGGATGGGAACCAGTCAGGACTGTCTTCCCTCCAGTGGGGCCACATCATTGAAAGGTGTGGAACCCAGCACATGTGGCCTCAAATCAGAGGACACATATCACAAAGGGAATGGGAGTGAGGCAGGCAGGAGTAGCTTAAAAACAGCGGGCCCAAAGAATAAGAAAGGTGAGGAATCCAGCAGTTGGAACCTCCCAGCAGGCAGCCGAGAGCACAGAAGCTATGGGATGCAGGCAGGAGTGAACTAACAGCAGAGAGCCCACATCATGAAACTGTGAGCAACCCAGGCGTTGGGACCTCAGAGCAGAAGGCCCACATCCCAATGGGGATGTGAACCTGGATGGAGTGTCCTCGTACCACTGGGCACACATCACGAAATGTGGGGAGCCCAGCTCTTAGGGCCTGACGCCAGAGGGCCCTCATCACCAAGGGGAGGAGACTCCCAGCAGGGTCCAAGTGCCACCACAGGGCTCATGTCCACAAGGCGAGGTGAGCAAGCCAGGGAGGAGTGACCTCACAGCAGACGGCCCACCTCACAGATGGGTGAAGAACCCAGCCAGGATCAGACTCTCAACAGAGGGCCCACATCACCAAGGGGATGTGAACCAGGCAGGAGTCTCCTAAGACCATTGGTCCCACATCATTGAAAGGTGAGGAACCCAGCACATGTGGCCTCAAACCAGAGGACACACATCACGAAGGGGCTGGGAGTGAGGCAGGCAGGAGGATCCTCACAACAGAGGGCCCAAAAAATTAAAAAAGTGAGGAATCCAGCAGTTGGAACCTCCCAGCAGGCGGCCAAGAACACAGAGGCTATGGGATCCAGGCCACAGTGAACTAACACCAGAGAGCCCACATCATGAAACTGTGATCAACCCAGCCGTTGGAACGTCAGAGCAGAAGGCCCACATCCCCATGGAGATGGGAACCTAAGAGGAGTGCCCGAGCATCACTGGGCTCACTAAGAAAAGTTGGGGAGCCCAGCAGTTAGGGCCTGACGTCAGAGGGCCCTCATCACCGGGGGGCGGAGATTCCCAGCACGCTCCAACTGCCACCACACAGCTGACTTCACCAAGGCATTGTGTGCCAGCCATGCAGGAGTGACCTATCAGCAGAGGGTCTCCCTCACAGAAGGGTGAGGAACACAGCCAGGAACAGACTCTCACCAGGGGGCCCGCATAACCACGTGGATGAGAACCAGGCAGGAGTGTCCTCACACTAGTGGGGCCACATCATCGAAAGGTGAGGAACCCAGCAAAGGTGGCCACAAACCAGAGGACCCACATCACCAAGGGGTTGAGAGTGAGGTAGGTGTCTGGACAGGCATATTTAACACTCATTTCCCACCAGGAAGAGGAATTAACCAAAGGCTCAGCTTGCCCTGCCAGAAGCAGATTAGGGCCTGAAGCAGTCTTGCAGGTTTGCGGCCAGCTCA
>NW_028132400.1:0-29149 GCF_964374135.1 Grampus griseus | reverse complement strand
GAGTGGCTGTTGGCAATTTACATCCCGCCCATCAGCATAACAAGGTTCCCAGTTCTCCATGGCCTGTCCTGCCTTTCTGGATTTTACACTTTTTTCAGATGGCCCTTTTGACCGGGGGGCAGTGAGACTTCATTGTAGTGCAGATTTCCTTTGCAAGCTTGCTTGGTTGGCCAAAAAGGGCGTATGCGTTTTTTCCTGAATATATTCAGGAAAAAACGCATACGCCCTTTTTGGCCAAGTGCATCATTGTGGACGTTCTGCCTCTTTTCCTATGCTTTACATGCAATTCCAGTCTACCTCCTGAAATCGGTTTCCTGCAATTCTGCCCCGCTTTCGAGTCCTCTTGGTAGCCTTACTCCAATATATTTTTGGACGATAGCTGTCATTTATAACTCTGCAGGTCTGAGAACGACAGTGCCCCTGAGCTCCTTTCTTCAACTCGCTTTCTTGTGAGCTGGCCGCAACACCGCAGGATTGCTTCAGGCCCTAGTGTGGTTCCGGCACGGCACGCTGAGCCTTTGGTTAATTCCTCTTCCTGGTGGGAAATGAGAGTTAAATTTGCCCTTCCAGAAACCTCCAGCTAGTCTCTCATTGGTTCTCCCTATTCCTGTTCATTTTCCACAGAAATTGCAAACTGGGCCAAACAGGAGGTTAAAGGCACTTACTCTCCAAGTGGGGAGAGTGTTAGTAAAGCGTCTGGAATGTTGCACCCGAGTACCAGGGGACGAAAACTGAGACACATTTGAACACGTTTCCCAATCACACGGTGGATCATACTCTGGGTTCCACATGCATGTTTTAGCTGAAGGAAGAATCCCTTAAACCTGGAGAGTTGAGACCCATGGAATGGGTACCATGCAATATAACTTCAAAGGGTCTGCATTTGCTCACCGAACCTCACCAATCCTATCACTGCTGCGTTTATGCCGCTGTACACACGCTTGATTCTCTTTCGGAGACGTATAAATCCATAGGTTTTAAGATTCTTACTAGTCAGGTATATTCTTAGGCGTTTAATATGGGGTGTTTAGTCCACTTCGTTGAGCAAGGAGTAGCTCTTGTCTATTACATATTTGGCTTATGGAACGGTATCTGTGCTAATTTCAATCTCTGGTTTTATGCAGCACCCCAACTCACCTTTCCCCTTAAGCAAGCGTAAGTTGGTTTTCTACATTTGAGACCCTGTTCTGTTTTGTAATTCAGTTCCTGTGTAGCCACGTTTACATTCCGTGTAGTAGTGATATCTTATCATGTTTCTTTTTCTGTGTGACTTATTTTACTTAGAATCATCGTACCTGAATCCACTCATTATGCTGCTACGGGCCTGATGACATAGATTTCATTGCTGAGTGATATTGCATTGTACGTAAGTACCACAACTTCTTTTTCCATTTTTCGCTTTCTGTGATATTGAATTTGTACCGTAAATGAGATTCTTGTAAACAGAGCCGTCCCAAACTTTGGGGTGGCTGTGTCTTTTTGATTTTAATTTCCCTAAGCTATAGGACCATAAGTGGAAGTGCCCTTGGCTCTGTTGCTTTGTTTTTTGGATGTTTCTGGAAACACCATACACTTCTCCAGAGTGGCTGTTGGCAGTTTACAGCCTGCCCGTCAGCATGACAAGGCTCCCAGTTCTCCATGGCCTGTCCTGCCTTTCTGGATTTTACACTTTTTTCAGATGGCCCTTTTGACTGGGGGAAAGTGAGACTTCATTGTAGTGCAGATTTCCTTTGCAAGCTTGCTTGGTTGGCCAGAAAGTGCATATGCCTTTCTTCCTGAATATATTCAGGAAAAAACGCATACGCCCTTTTTGGCCATGTGCATCATTGTCAACATTCTGAGTCTTTTCATATGTTTTCAGTGCAATTCTATTCTACCTCTTGAAATCGGTTTCCTGCAATTCTGCCTTGCTGTCAGTGCCTCTTCATAGCCTTACCTCAATATATATTTTGGAAAATAGTTGGCCTGTATAACTCTGCAGGTTTTTGAATTGCAGTGGCCCTTAGCTCCATTTTTCAGCTCTTATTTTTGTGATCTTTCCTCATATCCACAGGATTTCTTCAGGCCCTATTCTTCTTCTGGGGCGCCTTGCTCTGCCTTTGGTTAATTCTTCTTCCTGATGTGAAATTAGAGTGACATGTGCCCATTGAAACCGCTACAGCTATTTTCTCACTGGTTACCCCTATTCCCATTCATCCTCCGCACTAACTGCAGACTCTGCGATACCGGAACTTAAAGGCATTGACTCTCCATGTGGGGATGTTGTTAGTAAAGTGGCTGGAATGTTGATCCGGAGCCCCAAGAGAGGAAAATGAGGTGCGTTTTAGAAACCTTTCCCCATCATATGGTATACCATCTGTTGGATTTCCCATGCATGGTTTAGCTGTAGGAAGATTCCCTTCAACCTGGAGTGTTGGGACCCTTGGAATGAGTAGCATGAAGTATTGCATTAAACTTTCGGCAGTTGCTCACCAAAGCTCACCAATCCTCTCAGCCCCAAGTGTCCAGCCTTATGTCTTATCCAGCTGTGGGTTTATATGTGG
Source organism: Grampus griseus (assembly GCF_964374135.1). Taxonomy (NCBI): domain Eukaryota; kingdom Metazoa; phylum Chordata; class Mammalia; order Artiodactyla; family Delphinidae; genus Grampus; species Grampus griseus. The sequence goes on along the minus strand of NW_028132400.1, from coordinate 26,606 downwards.
TCATTCCAGGTTGCATCACAGCCCCTGAGCGAATTTTGTAAGAATTTTTCTCTCTTTCATTGTTTCTGCGTTTTGGTTTTAAAATTTATTTCTATAATGGGGTTTAGCTCATTTTCACTGCTGTGTTTGGCCGCTCTGCACACACTTGATTCCCTTATGGAGATATATCAATACATGGGTTTTAAGATTCTTATTACTCAGATATATTTCTCTGCGGTGTATAGGGTGTGTTGAGGCCAGTTCATTGAGCAAGGTGTAGATCTTGTCTAATACCTATTTGGTTTATTGAATGGTATCTGTGCTAATTTCAAACTCTGGTTTTATGCATCATCCCACCTCTCCTTTCCCCTTAAGCTGACATAAGTGTGTTTTCTAAATGTGAGACACTGTTCTGTTTTGTAATTCATTTTTTGTGCAGCCATATTTATCCTCCCTCTATCAGTGATATCTTATGATATGTTTCTTTTTCTGTTTGACTTATTTCAAGTAGTATTATCGGACCTAAATCCACTCTTTATCCTTCTACTAGCCTTATTACATTGATTTCATGGTGAAGAGATATTCCATTGTACATAAGTACCACATTTTCTTTATCCATTGTTCTCTTTCCTGGGATATTTAAGGTGTACTGAAGTTGAGGTTCTTGTAAACAGAGTAGCCCTAAACTGTGGTGTGCTTGTGTCTTGTTGATTTTTAGACTTCCCTAGATATACTTCCGTGATTGGAAGTGCCCTATGCTCTGTAGCTCTGTTTTTTAGATGATTTAGGAACCACCATACACTTCTCCAGAGTGGCTCTTGGCAGTTCACAGACTGTCCATCAGCGTATAAAGGCTCCCTGTTCTCCATGGCCTGTACTGCATTTCTGGTTTTTACAATTTTTTTGGATGGCCCTTTTGACCGGTGGGAAATGAGACTTCTTTGTTGTGCACATTTGCATTGCTTGCTTGCTTGGTTGCCCATAAAGTGCGTATGCGTTTTTTCCTGGATATATTCAGGAAAAAACGCATACTCCCTTTTGGGCCAACTGCATCATTGTCGAAATTCTGCCGCTTTTCATGTGCTTTAAAGACGAGTCCAATCTATCTCTTGAAATCTATTTCTTGCAATTCTGTCTTGCATTCAGATCCTCTTCTTTGCCTTACGTCAACATATTTTTGGATGTTAGTTTTCATTTATAACTCTGCAGGTTTGTGAATTGCAGTGACCCTGAGCTCCATTTTTTAAGTTGTTCTTTTGTGAGCTGGCCTCAAAGCCGCAGGATTGCTTCAGGTCCTATTTTGGCTCCGGCGAGGCGGGCTGAGCCTTTTTTTAATTCTTATTCTTAATGGGAAATTAGAGTGACATGTGCCCGTCCAAACCCCTACAACTATTCTCTCATTGGTTCTCCCTCTTCCCGTTCATCCTCCTCACAATTTGCAAAATGTGTGAAACAGAAGTTTAAATGTGCTGATTCTCTAAGTGGGGAGATTCTAAGTAACGTGGCTGGAATGATGAACAGGAGCACCAGGAGAGGATAAATGAGGTGCATTTTAGACACATCTCCCGATCACATGGTGTACAGTCCTCTGGGTTTTCCATGCATGTTTTAGCTGTAGGAAGATTCCTTGAACCTGCAGATTTGGGACCCATTGAATGGGTACCAGGTAGTATTACTTTAAAGGGTGTGCATTTCCTCACCCAACCTCACATTTCTCTTAGCACGAACAGTTTCCAGCCTTATGTCTCATCCTGCTGTGGGTCTAGATGTGTTCAATCCATGTTGCATCACCGTCTCTGAGGAAAAGTTGTAAGAGGTTTTCTCTGTCTCTCTGTCGTTTATTTTTTTCAATTTATTACTATATTGGTTGCAGCTGATTTTCAAAGCTCTGTTTCTTGCTGCTGTACATCCACTTGATTCACATACAGAGAGACATCAATAAATTCTTTTTCAGATTCTTACCAGTCATATATATTCTTTTCCGGTGACTTGAGTGTGCTGAGTGCAGTTCTTTTAGCTACTGTGTAGGCCTTGTTGATTATCAGTTTGGTATTTGGAATGGTATCTTTGCTAATTTCAACCTCCTGGATGATGCCTCACCCCTCCCCACCTTTCCCGTTTAGCAGCCTTACGTGTGTTTTCTACATATTTGACTATGTTTTTGTTTTGTAATTTATTTCATGTGTAGCCATTTTGGATTCCACCTTTAAGTGATATCTTATGATATGTGTCTTTTTCTTTTTGAATTATGTCACTTAGAATGATCATACGTAACTCCTCCGGAGTTGTTACAACTGGCCATATTTCATTGATTTCCAGGCTGAGTAATATTCCACTCTACATAAGTACCACATCTCTATCCATTTTTTCCCTCCAGAGACATTTAAGTTATATCTTAGTCGAGGATCTTTTAAACAGAGAGGCAGTAAACATTGGGGTGCCTGTGTCCTCTCGATTTTTGTTTTTCCCAAGATATACGCCCATGAGTGCAAGTGCCCTATGCTCTGTAGCTCATTTTTTAGATGCTTTAGTAAACACAATACACTTCTCCAGAATGGCCATTGGCAATATACATTTCCACTATAAGCCTCACAGGGCTCCCTCTTCTCCTTGCCCTGTCCTGCATTTCTGGTGTTTACACTTTATGAGGATGGCTCTTCTGACTGATGTGAAGTGATATCTTTTGTAGTATTGATTTCCAGTGCCCACCTGTTTGGTTGGCTAAAAAAGTGTATGCCCTTTTCTTGAATATATACAGAAAAAAACGCATACAGCCTTTTTGGCCAACTGCAATGTTGGCAATGTTCAGCCCCTTTTCTTGTGCTTAATGGCGAGTCCTTTCTACCTCCTCAAATCCCTTTCCTGCCATTCTCCCTTGCTTACCAATCCTTTTCTCTGACTTTCCTCAAGACATTTTTCAGTGATAGATATTTTCAACTCTGCAGTTTCGTGAATTTTACTGCCCCTGAGTTCCATTGTTCAACTTGTGTTTATGGGAACTGGCCACAAAGCAGTGGGATTTCCTCAAGCCCTATACTGTTTCCATGGGCAACCCTAGCCTTTGGTCAATTCGTCTTCCTGATTGGAAATTAGAGTGACATGTGCCTGTCTGAACACCTAGGACTTGTCTCTCATTGTTCCTCATCCTTCCGCTTCATCCTCTGGACAAATTCCAAACTGTACGCAACAGGATGTTGACAGTGCTGACATCTCCAAGTGGGGAGACTGTTAGTAAAGACCCTGGAGGGGTGAACCCGAGCACCAGGAGATGAGGAGATGAGATGCCTTTTTCAAACTCTTCCCGATCAGACGGTATACCATCCTCTGGGTGTGACAGACATGTTTTAGCAGTAGGAAGAGTCCCATTCATGTAAGGAGAACACCAGAGCTTTTTCAAAATCAGTGTCTCCCCGAAACCCAAACTGGGGAATTTTTTAAGCTATGGCTACACATATGTTCATGAAGGGCCTTGGGGAGTAGGCAGAGTCCAAACTTTAGATGATTGAAGTCTTCAGGGTCAGAAGCACTCACCACCAGCTTCCCTTAGGTTACACTTTAACTGTCATTGATAGATGATGTCAATAAAAATATCTATTCTTTTTCCGATTATTTCCCCTTATAGGTTATTGCAAAATATTGAGTGTAGTTCCCTGTGTTATACAGTAGTTCCTTGTTGATGATCTATTTTATACATAGCAGTGTGTATGTGTTAATTCCAAACTGTTAATTTATCCCTCCTCCCACCTTTCCCCTTTGGTAATAATAAATTATAAGATTTTATACTTCTCAGAAATGGGGGAGCTGAAAGAGAGGTATCATTTTCAATGGAAAAGCATTTAAAACAAGATTGAAGCTTTAACCAAGATTATTAGATGTACATCCTTGGAAAGAAATCACTTCATTTCTCTAATATTGACCTGACAAATAAGACAAACCTTTTCACTGAACTTGCTTATAATAAAGTGATGGAAATATCAAATGGAAGTGTTAGAAACATCTTATTTTACCCGAGCCTTATAAACTGTTCTATGTTAACTACAGTTTGGCTCACACATCTGTTCATTGAAGTTACAATAGTCTCAATTTCTGTTACTGATCCTCCAGAGTGGACCCCAACAAGTGTCCCCCTGCCCAGCATCATTGGGGCCAACAGATCGAGACTGAGTTTGGTTCACAAGCAAAGGAAACTTTATATTTTGATCAGAGAATGGAGAGGTGAGAGCATGCACTACCCCGTGGGCTGTGGGCTGGGCTGCTGTGTAGAGATCCTGTCAGAGTCAGTGGGAGGGAGGGGGCGGAGCTCTCGAGGGCCGGGTTGGCTGCAGCTCAGGCTCTATATCTCGGAGTCTGCACTGGGCCCCAGGAGCTGAGGTGTCGACCCAGCCATTCTGCACTAGGAAATCTGGTCTGAAGTGCCGGGTGTGGAACCTCTGCATGCGGGACCCTAGGAGCACGTGAAATTAGACAAAGCACAAAGGATAAAAAAGGTCAGACTTGACTTTATTGCCCAGATTCTATTTTTATCTCCCAGGGATTTTTAATGGGCTTTGCTGGGGACAAACCCCTCCTCTGCCTTTTGTCCCGTTCCTCATTCTTGGAGTGCTGAGGGTGCAGACCCTTCTTCTGTAACTGCTGAGTGCTGAGTTGGGAGCCCTCATACCAGGGGATGAGGGTCAGAACTTCTCCCCAGCAGCCTCCAGGTGACGTTGATTGGCCCCAGGACCCCTGCCTCCCTGCTCGTCCGCCTGAGCACCAGCATTGGAAGTGTTATAGATTCTAATGACCTTTAAGGGTCCAGGAAAGAGATGTGCAGAGACGCTGTGGGGGCCGGTTTCACCCCGGCCCACATTTGTTTGGTCACCTTAGGCTGACCGTTTCTGCCAGCCTAGATGCTCTGACCAGTAGTCTGCTCTTTCTTCAATTAGGCCCCTGAATTAACGTAAAAACAGCACCAGGTGTCAGAGCCCTGCCCGCTCAACTCCCAGACAGTCCAGGGTCAGTGGTGATCAAGGACCATGATGACCACTGAGTCAACAGCCTTTTGAAGTAAACAGGAGTCCAGCCGGTCTTATTGGCCACCATCATCACGGTGTCTGTAGGCTTTTCTATGGTGACAGTGTGATATAGGTTTCCCCCGCCAAGATTATTAGCTCCCCTCCGGGTGCAGTAAGTCCTGCAAGCAGTAGTCTACTCCTTCGGGACACACTATTGTTGTTTTATGAGAGAAACTCCAGGTCAAGTGATGTTCACACGAGTCGTCATGGTGCCCTGTTGCTCCCGGTTATCTCTCTGGATGTTGGAGTTGGAGGGCCTCCTCACTCGAGGTCGGTGTGCCCACGGAGCGAACCCTGCAACTTCAGGGCATGGTTGGTGATTAGGATCACCACGTGGGGTCCTTTTCCCTTAGGAGGGAGGTGGCCTTTTGGGCTGCTGATTTCCAGGTTTTTAAATACCGCCAGTATCTTGGCCAGATGTGGCAGTGGGCCAAGCCCCTTGGTGACTGTAGTTTATCCTACCTGGATGGCATTCTTGCGTTGTTCCATTTCAAGTGGTCCCAGTTTTTGCACTAATTCTCCAATGGCGATTCACCTTTCACCGGGAATGGAAAGGTCAAAGGGTTTAGCTCAATTAGGGAGTTCCAGGGCAAGGGTCTGAATTGACTGCTCTTTCCATTCTTGAAAGGCCACTTCTGGATTCTGTTCAAAAGGATCATCATCTTTTCCTTTCAGTGTTTCATATAGAGGCCCAGCTAGTAGACTGTAGTTAGGGATCCAGAAGCAGCAAACCCTGGCCTCCCCAGGAACCCCTAAGCTGTCTTCTAGTTTTAGAAAGGGGTAAGGCTGCAAATGGTTTCTTCCCTTTCCTGGGATGGGCTTCTCTGACCTTGTGTGAGAATGAAGCCCAGGCAGGTCACCGCAGTCTGTGATATTTGAGCTTTTTCTTGGACAACTTCTATCCTTTATTGGCTTGGTAGTTCAGAGGCCTCCTTAGTAGGGCTGGCGATCAGAATGTCGTCTGCATATTGAAGGAGGGTTTCCTTTTCCAGAGGTAGAACTTTTCGGTCTTTAGCTAAGCTTTCCCCAAAGATGATGTGGGAATTTTTGAACCCTTGGGGCAAGACGGCCCGGAAGTATTGTTTTAGTTGTATGTTGAGTCCTGCCACTCACAAGCCAAAATTTCTTGTGACTCTGGGACTAATGGAATACAAAAGAAGGCATCATTGAAGACTAATACAGAATACCATGTCCTGGTGGTTGGTAGAATGACCAGCAGGGTGTAGGAATTAGGAGCAACTGGAGGTATATCCTCGGTGGCTTCACTGACTGTCCTGACATCCTTTACCAGGTCCCCAGCAGCCCATGGGGCTCTCGTGGTCAGGCCAATCCCAGGATATGGAGCTCTCCTGGGCAGGTACCCCACCCCCAACCCAGCCCACGGGGCTCTCGTGGTCAGGCCTCTCCCAGGATACAGAGCTACCCTTGCAGGTACCGTGGCAGGGCTGGGCACACAGGAACCGTGCACATAGCCCTCATTGAAGAGCACCCCCATCTCACCTGTCGCTCAGAGCTGACACAGAGCACCTCAGAGCAGGACTTGAACTAACAAACAGCAGCTCCGACAGGTCTGTGACCCTGGGCATCACTCTGTGTGGCCTCCCTCCACCTGGTCTTCCAGAGACTTCCACTGCACCCGGGGCACCAGGCCTCTGTCTCCAACCACCACCCACCCCTCCTCTCCCTGACTCCTGGGTTCCTCTCATTAGGAGAGGCTTTTCTTGAAGTTGTCTCTCACTCATGGGCCAGATAAAATGATTAGAAAACAAGCCAAAGCTGCAGCCCCTTGTCTATCCTGACTCTCAGGAGCCCACACCTGTTCCTTGGACCTGGCCGGTTCAGCAAGTTCCATTTTCTGCAACTGTGAGCCCCTGAGGGGTGATGATTGGCTGACCTGGGCAGCCTTACGGTGCCGGCCAGCCCTCCCCAGGTGTGCCTGGGTTGAGATCAATATAAATACCACTCCAGGCAGCAAGAGCCCCTGCAGCTGTGCCTGACGCCATTTTCTCTGCCCTGTCAGCCGTCTCGGGGCTGGGCTGGTGGGAGGGAGTGAGAGGCCACGGCTTTGTGGGTGGCCCAGTGTGAGTGGGGCTCTGCTGGACTTTCTGCAGCAGTTGCCAGGCTGCCACCTGCTAAAGAAGAGGATGTGTCACCCATACCTGCTGCTGGAATTTCTCCCTGGGCAGAGGTGAGGAAGGAAAAAAGCAGTGGGGGCAGGGACAGGACGGGTATCTCAGGCAGGGAAATGGAAATCTTCCAGAAGAGCACCCAGGGCCAGGGCCATCCTGGCTGGCCTGCAGGCACCAAGTCAGCTGGCATGCTGTCACTCATGTGGCTCCATGGCCCTTCCTCTAGGCTTTCAAATCCTTGTATATATTCAGGTGTTTTACCTGGGAAGGGTGGGAACAGTTCAGCAGCAACTGGCCTGGGGCTCAGCTCACGTTCACTCACAGATGCCTCGGCACGGTGCCCCAGCTTTGCAATGAGGACGCTTGTTGTGTGGGGGCTGCTGGCTGAATGGGAGACGATTCCCCACCACTGACCAACTTCAGAATTGTTTACAACTGGAGGAAGGGCCCTGATACGGTTTTCCTCTGAGTAACTGGTGGGTTCTGTTTTTTTTTCTCTTTTTCGTTTTTGGTTCAAGGTAGATTTTATTCCTCTTTTTTGTATTTACAGATATAAGCATGGAAATAATTTATTCATATAAATACATGTATGTGAAGGGAATAATTGTTTTTTCTGTTTTGTTTTTTAAATTTTATTTCTTTTTAATTTTTAATTTTATTTTATATTTTTATACAGCAGGTTCTTATTGGTTATCTATTTTATACATATAAATGTTTACATGCCAATCCCAATCTCTCAACTCCTCCCACCACCACCCCCCCAAGAGCTTTCCCCCCTTGTTGTCTATACGATTGTTGTCTACATCTGTTGCTCTATTTATGCCTTGCAAAACGGTTAATCTGTACAGTTTTTCTAGGTTCCACATATATGCATGAATATACAAGATTTGTTTTTCTCTTTCTGACTTACTTCACTCTGTATGACAGTCTCTAGATCCATCTACGTCTCTACAAATGACCCAATTTCATTCCTTTCATGGCTTAGTAATATTCCATTTTATATATGTACCACATCTTTATGCATTCGTCTGTCTGTGGCCATTTAGGTTGCTTCCATTACCTCGATATTGTAAATAGTGATGCAATGAACATTGCGGTGAATGTCTCTTTTTGATTTATGGTTTTGTCTGGGTATATGTCCAGTACTGGGATTGCTGTATCATATGGTAATTCTATTATTAGTTTCTTAAGAAACTCCATATTGTTCTCCATAGTGACTGTATCAATTTATATTCCCAACAGTAGTGGAAGAGGCTTCCTTTTCTCCACACCCATTCCAGCATTTGTTGTTTGTAGATTTTCAGATGATGCCCATTCTAACAGGTGTGAGGTGATACCTCATTGTTGAGTCCATTTCGTTGAGCAAGGGGTAGGTCTTGTCTATTACATATATGGCTTATGGAACGGTATCTGTGCTAATTTCAAACTCTGGTTTTATGCAGCACCCCAACTCACCTTTCCCCTTAAGCAAGCATAAGTTGGTTTTCTAAACTTGAGACCCTGTTCTGTTTTGTAATTCAGTTCATGTGTAGCCAAGTTTACATTCCGTGCATTAGTGATACCTTATGATGTTTCTTTTTCTGTGTGACTTATTTCACTTAGAATCATCGTGCCTCAATCCACTCATTATGCTGGTACAGGCCTGGTGACACAGATTTCATTGCTGAGTGGTATTCTGTTGTACGTAAGTACCGCAACTTCTTTATCAATTATTTGTTCTCTGGGATATTTAACTTGTACCGTAGAAGAGGTTCCTGTAAACAGAGCCATCCCAAATTTTGGGGTGGCTGTGTCTTTTTGATTTTAATTTCCCTAAGCTATAGGACCATACGTGGAAATGCCCTAGACTCTGTTGCTTTGTTTTTCAGATGTATCAGGAAACACCATACACTTCTCCAGAGTGGCTGTTGGCAATTTACATCCCGCCCATCAGCATAACAAGGCTCCTTTTTCCCCATGGCCTGTCTTGCCTTTCTGGATTTTACACTTTTTTCAGATGGCCCTTTAGACCGGGGGGAAATGACACTTCATAGTAGTTCGGATTTCCATTGCAAGCTTGCTTGGTTTGCCAAAAAGGGCGTATGTGTTTTTTCCTGAATATATTCAGGAACAAACTCATACGTCCTTTTTTGCCAAGTGCATCATTGTCGATGTTCTGCCTCTTTTCCTATGCTTTAAATGCAAATCCAGTTTACCTCCTGAAATCGGTTTCCTGAAATTCTGCCCCGCTTTCAAGTCCACTTCGCAGCCTTACTTCAATATATTTTTGGACGTTATCTGTCATTTATAACTCTGCAGGTTTGTGAATTACAGGGTCCCTGAGCTCCTCTCTTCAACTCGCTTTCTTGTGAGCTGGCCGCAAACCTGCAAGACTGCTTCAGGCCCTAATCTGCTTCTGGCAGGGCACGCTGAGCCTTTGGTTAATTCCTCTTCCTGGTGAGAAATGAGTGTTAAATATGCCTGTCCAGACACCTACCTCACTCTCAACCCCTTGGTGATGTGGGTCCTCTGGTTTGTGGCCACCTTTGCTGGGTTCCTCACCTTTCGATGATGTGGCCCCACTAGTGTGAGGACACTCCTGCCTGCTTCTCATCCACGTGGTTATGCGGGCCCCTGGTGAGAGTCTGTTCCTGGCTGTGTTCCTCACCCTTCTGTGAGGGAGACCCTCTGCTGATAGGTCACTCCTGCATGGCTGGCACACAATGCCTTGGTGAAGTCAGCTGTGTGGTGGCAGTTGGAGCGTGCTGGGAATCTCCGCCCCCCGGTGATGAGGGCCCTCTGACGTCAGGCCCTAACTGCTGGGCTCCCCAACTTTTCTTAGTGAGCCCAGTGATGCTCGGGCACTCCTCTTAGGTTCCCATCTCCATGGGGATGTGGGCCTTCTGCTCTGACGTTCCAACGGCTGGGTTGATCACAGTTTCATGATGTGGGCTCTCTGGTGTTAGTTCACTGTGGCCTGGATCCCATAGCCTCTGTGTTCTTGGCCGCCTGCTGGGAGGTTCCAACTGCTGGATTCCTCACTTTTTTAATTTTTTGGGCCCTCTGTTGTGATGATCCTCCTGCCTGCCTCACTCCCAGCCCCTTCGTGATGTGTGTCCTCTGGTTTGAGGCCACATGTGCTGGGTTCCTCACCTTTCAATGATGTGGGACCAATGGTCTTAGGAGACTCCTGCCTGGTTCACATCCCCTTGGTGATGTGGGCCCTCTGTTGAGAGTCTGATCCTGGCTGGGTTCTTCACCCATCTGTGAGGTGGGCCGTCTGCTGTGAGGTCACTCCTCCTTGGCTTGCTCACCTCGCCTTGTGGACATGAGCCCTCTGGTGGCACTTGGAGCCTGCTGGGAGCCTCCTCCCCTCGGTGATGAGGGCCCTCTGGCGTCAGGCCCTAAGAGCTGGGCTCCCCACATTTCGTGATGTGCGCCCAGTGGTGCGAGGACACTCCATCCAGGTTCACATCCCCATTGGGATGTGGGCCTTCTGCTCTGAGGTCCCAACGCCTGGGTTGCTCACAGTTTCATGATGTGGGCTCTCTGCTGTTAGTTCACTCCTGCCTGCATCCCATAGCTTCTGTGCTCTCGGCTGCCTGCTGGGAGGTTCCAACTGCTGGATTCCTCACCTTTCTTATTCTTTGGGCCCTCTGTTTTTAAGCTACTCCTGCCTGCCTCACTCCCATTCCCTTTGTGATATGTGTCCTCTGATTTGAGGCCACATGTGCTGGGTTCCGCACCTTTCAATGATGTGGCCCCACTGGAGGGAAGACAGTCCTGACTGGTTCCCATCCTCTTGCTGATGTGGACCCTCAGGTGAGAGTCTGATCCTGGCTGGGTTCCTCACCCTTCTGTGAGGTGGGCCCTCTTCTGTGAGGTCAATCATGCCTGTCTGGCACAAGTCACCTTGGCGACGTGGGCCCTCTGGTGGCAGTTGGAGTGTGCTGGGATCCTCCTCCCCTCGGTGATGAGGGCCCTCTTGCCTTAGGCCATAACTGCTGGGCTCCCCACATTTTCTGATGTGCGCCAAGTGAGTGAGGACACTCTTGCCAGGTTCGCATCCCCATGGGGATATGGGCCTTCTGCTCTGAGGTCAAAACGGCTGGCTTGCTCACAGTTCCATGATGTGGGCCCTCTGCTGTGAGTTCACTCCGGCAAGGATCCCTTATCATTGGTGCTCTGAGCTGCCTGCTGGGAGGTTCCAACTGCTGGATTCCTCAACTTTTTTATTCTATGTGCCCTCTGTTGTGAGGCTCCTCCTGCCTGCCTCGTTGCCAGCCCCTTGGTGATGACTGTCCTATAGCTTGAGGCCACATGTGCTGCGTTCCTCACCTTTCGATGATGTGGCCCCACTCGTGTGAGGACACTCCTGCCTGGTTACCATCCGCTTGGTGAGGTGGGCCCTCTGGCGAGAGTCTAATCCTGGCTGGGTTCCTCAACGTTCTGTGAGGTAGGCCCTCTGCTGTGAGGTCACTCCTGACTGGCTGGCACACGTCACCTTGGAGACGTGAGCCCTCTGGTGGCAGTTGGAGTGTGCAGGGTGCCTCCTCCTCTCGGTGATGACAGCCCTCTGGCGTCAGGCCCTAAATGGTGGGCTCCCCACATTTTCTGATGTGCGCCCAGTGGTGCGAGGACACTCCAGCCAGGTTCCCATTCCCATGGGGATGTGGGCCTTCTGCTCTGTGGTCCCAATGCCTGGGTTGCTCACAGTTTTATGATGTTGGCCCTCTGCTGTGAGTTCACTGTGGCCTGGATCCCATAGCCTCGGTGTTCTGAGCTGCCTGCTGGAAGGTCTAAATGCTGGAAACCTCACGTATTTTATATTATGTGCCCTGTGTTGTGAGGCTACTCCTGCTTGCCTCACTCCAAGGCCCTTTGTGATGTGGGTCCTCTGGTTTGAGGACACATGTGCTGGGTTCCTCACGTTAAGATGATGAGGCCCCACTGGTGTGAGGATAATCCTGACTGGTTCCCATCCCCTTTGTGATGTGGGCCCTCTGGTGAGAGTCTGATCCTGGCTGGGTTCCTCAACCATCTGTGAGGTGGGCCCTCTACTATCAGGTAACTCTTGCCTGGCTTGCTCACATCGCCTTGTTGACATGAGCCCTCTGGTGGCACTTGGACCCTGCTGGGAGCCTCCTCACCTCTGTGATGAGGGCCCTCTGACGTCAAGCCCTAACTGCTGGGCTCCCCAACTTTTCTTAGTGAGCCCAGTGATGCTCGGGCACTCCTCTTAGGTTCCCATCTCCATGGGGATGTGGGCCTTCTGCTCTGACGTTCCAACGGCTGGTTTGATCACAGTTTCATGATGTGGGCTCTCTGGTGTTAGTTCACTGTGGCCTGGATCCCATAGCCTCTGTGTTCTTGGCCGCCTGCTGGAAGGTTCCAACTGCTGGATTCCTCACTTTTTTAATTTTTTAGGCCCTCTGTTGTGAGGATCCTCCTGCCTGCCTCACTCCCAGTCCCTTCGTGATGTGTGTCCTCTGGTTTGAGGCCACATGTGCTGGGTTCCTCACCTTTCGATGATGTGGGACCAATGGTCTTAGGAGACTCCTGCCTGGTTCACATCCCCTTGGTGATGTGGGCTCTCTGTTGAGAGTCTGATCCTGGCTGGGTTCCTCACCCATCTGTGAGGCGGGCCGTCTGCTGTGAGGTCACTCCTGCCTGGCTTGCTCACCTCGCCTTGTGGACATGAGCCCTCTGGTGGCACTTGGAGCCTGCTGGGAGCCTCCTCCCCTCGGTGATGAGGGCCCTCTGGCGTCAGGCCCTAACGGCTGGGCTCCCCACATTTTGTGATGTGCGCCCAGTGGTTCGAAGACACTCCATCCAGGTTCACATACCCATTGGGATGTGGGCCTTCTGTTCTGAGGTCCCAACGGCTTGGTTGTTCACAGTTTCATGATGTGGGCTCTCTGCTGTTAGTTCACTCTGGCCTGGATGCCATAGCCTCTGTGCTCTGGGCCGCCTGCTGGAAGGTTCCAACTGCTCGATTCTTCAACTTTTGTATTCTATGGGACCTGTGTTGCGATGCTCCTCCTGCCTGCCTCACTCGCATCCCCTTTGTGATGTGGGTCCTCTGGTTTGAGGCCACATATGCTGGGTTCCGCAACTTTCAATGATGTGGCCCCACTGGTGTGAGGACACTCCTGCCTGGTTCCCATCCCCTTGGTGATGTGGGCCTTCTGGTGACAGTCTTATCCTGGCTGGGTTCCTCACTCTTCTGTGAGGTAGGCCCTCTGCTGTGAGGTCAATCCTACCTGACTTGCACACATCACCTTGGCGACGTGGGCCCTCTGTTGGCACATGGAACCTGCTGGGAGCCTCCTGCCCTCGGTGATGACAGCTCTCTAGCATCAGGCCCTAACTGCTGGGCTCCCCACATTTTCTGATGTGAGCCCAGTGATGCCAGGACACTCCTGTCAGGTTCCCATCCCCATGGGCATGTGGGCTTTCTGCTCTGAGGTCCCAACGCCTGGGTTGCTCACAGTTTCATGATGTGGGCTCTCTGCTGTTAGTTCACTCCTGCCTGCATCCCATAGCTTCTGTGCTCTCGGCCGCCTGCCTGGGAGGTTCCAAATGCTGGATTCCTCACCTTTTTTATTCTTTCGGCCCTCTGTTTTTAGGCTACTCCTACCTGCCTCACTCCCATCCCCTTTGTGATGTATGTCCTCTGATATGAGGCCGCATGTGCTGGGTTCCTCACCTTTCGATGATGTGGCCCCACTGGTGAGAGGACAGTCCTGACTGGTTCCCATCCCCTTGGTGTTGTGGGCCCTCTGGCAAGAGTCTCATCCTACCTCGGTTCCTCACCCTTCTGTGAGATAGGCCCTCTGTTGTGAGGTCACTACTGCCTGGCTGGCGCATGCCACCTTGTAGACGTGGGCCCTCTGTTGGCAGTTGGAACCTGCTGGGAGTCTCCTCCCCTCAGTTATGAGGGCCCCCTGGCGTCAGGCCCTAACTGCTGGGCTCCTAACATTTTCTGATATGTGCTAAGTGGTGCGAAGCCACTCCTGCCAGGTTCCCATTCCAATGGGGATGTGGGCCTTCTGTTCTGAGGTCCCAACGGCTGGGCTGCTCACAGGTTCATGATGTGGGCCCTCTGCTGTGAGTTCACTGCGGCCTGGATCCCATAGCCTCGGTGCTCTGGGCCGCTTGCTGGGAGGTTCCAACTGCTGGATTCCTCAACTTTTATATTCTATGGACCCTGTGATGTGAGGCCAGTCCTGCCAGCCTCATTCCGAACCCCTTGGTGATGTGGTTCCTCTGGTTTGAGGCTACATGTGCTGGGATCCTCACCTTTCGATGATGTTGTCCCACTGATGTGGGGACACTCCTTCCTGGTTCCCTTCCCCTTGGTGATGTGGGCCCTCTGGTGAGAGTCTGATCCTGGCTGTGTTCCTCACCCTTCTGTGAGGTGGGGCCTCTGCTGTGAGGTCACTCCTGCCGGGCTGGCACACATCGCCTTGGTGACGTTGGCCCTCTGGTGGCAGCTGGAGCCTGCTGGGAGCCTCCTCCCTTCGGTGATGAGTGCCCTCTAGCATCAGGCCCTAACTTCTGAGCACCCCACGTTTTCTGATGTGAGCCCAGTGATGCCAGGACACTCCTGTCATGTTCCCATCACCATGGGGATGTGGGCCTTCTGCTCTGAGGTCCCAATGTCTGGGTTGCTCACAGTTTCATGATGTGGGCTGTCTGGTGTTAGTTCACTCTGGCTTGGATCCCCTAGCCTCTGTGCTCTGGGCCGCCTGCTGGGAGGTTGCAACTGCTGGATTCCTCACCTTCCTTATTTTTGGGCCCTCTGTTGTGAGGCTCCTCCTGCCTGCCTCACCCCCAGCCCCTTGGTGATGCGTGTCCTATGGTTTGAAGCCACGTGTTCTGGGTTCCTCACCTTTAGATGATGTGGCCCTACTCATGTGAGGACACTCCTGCCTGGTTCCAATCCATTTGGTGATGTGGGCCCTCTGGTGCGAGTCTGATCCTGACTGGGTTCGTCACACTTCTCTGAGGTGGGCCCTCTGCTGTGAGGTCATTCGTGCCTGGTTGGCACACATCGCCTTGGCGACGTCAGCCCTCTGGTGGCCGTTGGAGCCTGCTGGGAGCCTCCTTCCCTTGGTGATGAGGGTCCTCTGGCGTCAGGCTCTAACTGCTGGTCTCCCAAAATTTTCTGATACGTTTTCAGTGGTGCGAGGACACTCCTACCAGATTTATATCCCCATGGGGATGTGGGCCACCTGCTCTGAGGTCCCAATGGCTGGGTTGCTCAGTTTCATGACATGGGCCCTCTTCTGTGAGTTCACTGTGGCCTGGATCCCATAGCCTCGGTGCTCTGGGCCCCCTGCTGGGAGGTTCCAACTGCTGGATTCCTCACTTTTTTATTCTATGGGCCCAGTGTTGTGAGGCTACTCCTGCCTGCCTCACTCCGAGGCCCTTAGTGATGTGGGTCCTCTGGTTTGAGGACACATGTGCTGAGTACCTCACCTTTCGATGATGTGGCCCCACTGGTGTGAAGACACTCCTGCCTGGTTCCCATCCCCTTGGTGATGTGTGCCCTCTGGTGAGAGTCTGATGTTGGCTGGGTTTCTCACCCTTCTGTGAGGTGGGATCTCTGCTGTGAGGTAACTCCTGCCTGGCTTGCTCACGTTGCCTTGACAACATGAGCCCTCAGGTGGCAGTTGGAGCATGCTGGGAATCTCCTCCCCTCGGTTATGAGAGCTCTGGATAAAACACATATGTCCTTTTTTGCCAAGTGCATTATTTTCCAAGTTCTGTCTCTTTTCCTATGCTTTAAATGCAATTCCTATCTACCTCCTGAAATCGGTTTCCTGCAATTCTGCACCGCTTCCGAGTCCTCTTGGCGGCCTTACTTCAATATATTTTTGGACGATAGCTGTCATTTATAACTCTGTAGGTCTGTGAATGACAGTGTCCCTGAGCTCCTTTCTTCAACTCGCTTTCTTGTGAGCTGGCCGCAACACCGCAGGATTGCTTCAGGCCCTAGTGTGGTTCCGGCACGGCACGCTGAGCCTTTGGTTAATTCCTCTTCCTGGTGGGAAATGAGAGTTAAATTTGCCCGTCCAGACACCTCCAGCTAGTCTCTCATTGGTTCTCCCTATTCCTGTTCATTTTTTGCAGAAATTGCAAACTGGGCCAAACAGGAGGTTTAAGGCACTGACTCTACAAGTGGGGAGAGTGTTAGTAAAGCGTCTGGAATGTTGCACCCGAATACCAGGGGACGAAAACTGAGACACATTTGAACACGTTTTCCGATCACACGCTGGATCATAATCTGGGTTCCACATGCATGTTTTAGCTGAAGGAAGAATCCCTTAAACCTGGAGAATTGAGACCCATAAAATGTGTACCATGCAATATGACTTCAAAGGGTCTGCATTTGCTCACCGATCCTCACCAATCCTATCACTGCTGCGTTTATGCCGCTGTACACACGCTTGATTCTCTTTTGGAGACATATAAATCCATAGGTTTTAAGATTCTTACTAGTCAGGTATATTCTTAGGCGTTTAATATGGGGTGTTGAGTCCACTTCGTTGAGCAATGAGTAGGTCTTGTCTATTACATATTTGGCTTATGGAACGATATCTGTGCTAATTTCAATATCTGGTTTTATGCAGCACCCCAACTCACCTTTCCCCTTAAGCAAGCATAAGTTGGTTTTCTACATTTGAGACCCTGTTCTGTTTTGTAATTCAGTTTCTGTGTAGCCAAGTTTACATTCCGTGTAGTAGTGATATCTTATGATGTTTCTTTTTCTGTGTGACTTATTTCACTTAGAATCATCGTACCTGAATCCACTCGTTATGCTACTATGGGCCTAATGACATAGATTTCATTGCTGAGTGATATTGCATTGTACGTAAGTACCACAACTTCTTTATCCATTTTTCGCTTTCTGTGATATTGAACTTGTACCGTAAACGAGGTTCTTGTAAACAGAGCTGTCCCAAACTTTGGGGTGGCTGTGTCTTTTTGATTTTAATTTCCCTAAGCTATAGGACCATAAGTGGAAGTGCCCTAGGCTCTGTTGCTTTGTTTTGTAGATGTTTCAGGAAACACCATACACTTCTCCAGAGTGGCTGTTGGCAATTTACATCCCGCCCATCAGCATAACAAGGCTCCCAGTTCTCCATGGCCTGTCCTGCCTTTCTGGATTTTACACTTTTTTCAGATGGCCCTTTTGACCGGGGGGCAGTGAGACTTCATTGTAGTGCAGATTTCCTTTGCAAGCTTGCTTGGTTGGCCAAAAAGGGCGTATGCGTTTTTTCCTGAATATATTCAGGAAAAAACGCATACGCCCTTTTTGGCCAAGTGCATCATTGTGGACGTTCTGCCTCTTTTCCTATGCTTTACATGCAATTCCAGTCTACCTCCTGAAATCGGTTTCCTGCAATTCTGCCCCGCTTTCGAGTCCTCTTGGTAGCCTTACTCCAATATATTTTTGGACGATAGCTGTCATTTATAACTCTGCAGGTCTGAGAACGACAGTGCCCCTGAGCTCCTTTCTTCAACTCGCTTTCTTGTGAGCTGGCCGCAACACCGCAGGATTGCTTCAGGCCCTAGTGTGGTTCCGGCACGGCACGCTGAGCCTTTGGTTAATTCCTCTTCCTGGTGGGAAATGAGAGTTAAATTTGCCCTTCCAGAAACCTCCAGCTAGTCTCTCATTGGTTCTCCCTATTCCTGTTCATTTTCCACAGAAATTGCAAACTGGGCCAAACAGGAGGTTAAAGGCACTTACTCTCCAAGTGGGGAGAGTGTTAGTAAAGCGTCTGGAATGTTGCACCCGAGTACCAGGGGACGAAAACTGAGACACATTTGAACACGTTTCCCAATCACACGGTGGATCATACTCTGGGTTCCACATGCATGTTTTAGCTGAAGGAAGAATCCCTTAAACCTGGAGAGTTGAGACCCATGGAATGGGTACCATGCAATATAACTTCAAAGGGTCTGCATTTGCTCACCGAACCTCACCAATCCTATCACTGCTGCGTTTATGCCGCTGTACACACGCTTGATTCTCTTTCGGAGACGTATAAATCCATAGGTTTTAAGATTCTTACTAGTCAGGTATATTCTTAGGCGTTTAATATGGGGTGTTTAGTCCACTTCGTTGAGCAAGGAGTAGCTCTTGTCTATTACATATTTGGCTTATGGAACGGTATCTGTGCTAATTTCAATCTCTGGTTTTATGCAGCACCCCAACTCACCTTTCCCCTTAAGCAAGCGTAAGTTGGTTTTCTACATTTGAGACCCTGTTCTGTTTTGTAATTCAGTTCCTGTGTAGCCACGTTTACATTCCGTGTAGTAGTGATATCTTATCATGTTTCTTTTTCTGTGTGACTTATTTTACTTAGAATCATCGTACCTGAATCCACTCATTATGCTGCTACGGGCCTGATGACATAGATTTCATTGCTGAGTGATATTGCATTGTACGTAAGTACCACAACTTCTTTTTCCATTTTTCGCTTTCTGTGATATTGAATTTGTACCGTAAATGAGATTCTTGTAAACAGAGCCGTCCCAAACTTTGGGGTGGCTGTGTCTTTTTGATTTTAATTTCCCTAAGCTATAGGACCATAAGTGGAAGTGCCCTTGGCTCTGTTGCTTTGTTTTTTGGATGTTTCTGGAAACACCATACACTTCTCCAGAGTGGCTGTTGGCAGTTTACAGCCTGCCCGTCAGCATGACAAGGCTCCCAGTTCTCCATGGCCTGTCCTGCCTTTCTGGATTTTACACTTTTTTCAGATGGCCCTTTTGACTGGGGGAAAGTGAGACTTCATTGTAGTGCAGATTTCCTTTGCAAGCTTGCTTGGTTGGCCAGAAAGTGCATATGCCTTTCTTCCTGAATATATTCAGGAAAAAACGCATACGCCCTTTTTGGCCATGTGCATCATTGTCAACATTCTGAGTCTTTTCATATGTTTTCAGTGCAATTCTATTCTACCTCTTGAAATCGGTTTCCTGCAATTCTGCCTTGCTGTCAGTGCCTCTTCATAGCCTTACCTCAATATATATTTTGGAAAATAGTTGGCCTGTATAACTCTGCAGGTTTTTGAATTGCAGTGGCCCTTAGCTCCATTTTTCAGCTCTTATTTTTGTGATCTTTCCTCATATCCACAGGATTTCTTCAGGCCCTATTCTTCTTCTGGGGCGCCTTGCTCTGCCTTTGGTTAATTCTTCTTCCTGATGTGAAATTAGAGTGACATGTGCCCATTGAAACCGCTACAGCTATTTTCTCACTGGTTACCCCTATTCCCATTCATCCTCCGCACTAACTGCAGACTCTGCGATACCGGAACTTAAAGGCATTGACTCTCCATGTGGGGATGTTGTTAGTAAAGTGGCTGGAATGTTGATCCGGAGCCCCAAGAGAGGAAAATGAGGTGCGTTTTAGAAACCTTTCCCCATCATATGGTATACCATCTGTTGGATTTCCCATGCATGGTTTAGCTGTAGGAAGATTCCCTTCAACCTGGAGTGTTGGGACCCTTGGAATGAGTAGCATGAAGTATTGCATTAAACTTTCGGCAGTTGCTCACCAAAGCTCACCAATCCTCTCAGCCCCAAGTGTCCAGCCTTATGTCTTATCCAGCTGTGGGTTTATATGTGGTCATTCCAGGTTGCATCACAGCCCCTGAGCGAATTTTGTAAGAATTTTTCTCTCTTTCATTGTTTCTGCGTTTTGGTTTTAAAATTTATTTCTATAATGGGGTTTAGCTCATTTTCACTGCTGTGTTTGGCCGCTCTGCACACACTTGATTCCCTTATGGAGATATATCAATACATGGGTTTTAAGATTCTTATTACTCAGATATATTTCTCTGCGGTGTATAGGGTGTGTTGAGGCCAGTTCATTGAGCAAGGTGTAGATCTTGTCTAATACCTATTTGGTTTATTGAATGGTATCTGTGCTAATTTCAAACTCTGGTTTTATGCATCATCCCACCTCTCCTTTCCCCTTAAGCTGACATAAGTGTGTTTTCTAAATGTGAGACACTGTTCTGTTTTGTAATTCATTTTTTGTGCAGCCATATTTATCCTCCCTCTATCAGTGATATCTTATGATATGTTTCTTTTTCTGTTTGACTTATTTCAAGTAGTATTATCGGACCTAAATCCACTCTTTATCCTTCTACTAGCCTTATTACATTGATTTCATGGTGAAGAGATATTCCATTGTACATAAGTACCACATTTTCTTTATCCATTGTTCTCTTTCCTGGGATATTTAAGGTGTACTGAAGTTGAGGTTCTTGTAAACAGAGTAGCCCTAAACTGTGGTGTGCTTGTGTCTTGTTGATTTTTAGACTTCCCTAGATATACTTCCGTGATTGGAAGTGCCCTATGCTCTGTAGCTCTGTTTTTTAGATGATTTAGGAACCACCATACACTTCTCCAGAGTGGCTCTTGGCAGTTCACAGACTGTCCATCAGCGTATAAAGGCTCCCTGTTCTCCATGGCCTGTACTGCATTTCTGGTTTTTACAATTTTTTTGGATGGCCCTTTTGACCGGTGGGAAATGAGACTTCTTTGTTGTGCACATTTGCATTGCTTGCTTGCTTGGTTGCCCATAAAGTGCGTATGCGTTTTTTCCTGGATATATTCAGGAAAAAACGCATACTCCCTTTTGGGCCAACTGCATCATTGTCGAAATTCTGCCGCTTTTCATGTGCTTTAAAGACGAGTCCAATCTATCTCTTGAAATCTATTTCTTGCAATTCTGTCTTGCATTCAGATCCTCTTCTTTGCCTTACGTCAACATATTTTTGGATGTTAGTTTTCATTTATAACTCTGCAGGTTTGTGAATTGCAGTGACCCTGAGCTCCATTTTTTAAGTTGTTCTTTTGTGAGCTGGCCTCAAAGCCGCAGGATTGCTTCAGGTCCTATTTTGGCTCCGGCGAGGCGGGCTGAGCCTTTTTTTAATTCTTATTCTTAATGGGAAATTAGAGTGACATGTGCCCGTCCAAACCCCTACAACTATTCTCTCATTGGTTCTCCCTCTTCCCGTTCATCCTCCTCACAATTTGCAAAATGTGTGAAACAGAAGTTTAAATGTGCTGATTCTCTAAGTGGGGAGATTCTAAGTAACGTGGCTGGAATGATGAACAGGAGCACCAGGAGAGGATAAATGAGGTGCATTTTAGACACATCTCCCGATCACATGGTGTACAGTCCTCTGGGTTTTCCATGCATGTTTTAGCTGTAGGAAGATTCCTTGAACCTGCAGATTTGGGACCCATTGAATGGGTACCAGGTAGTATTACTTTAAAGGGTGTGCATTTCCTCACCCAACCTCACATTTCTCTTAGCACGAACAGTTTCCAGCCTTATGTCTCATCCTGCTGTGGGTCTAGATGTGTTCAATCCATGTTGCATCACCGTCTCTGAGGAAAAGTTGTAAGAGGTTTTCTCTGTCTCTCTGTCGTTTATTTTTTTCAATTTATTACTATATTGGTTGCAGCTGATTTTCAAAGCTCTGTTTCTTGCTGCTGTACATCCACTTGATTCACATACAGAGAGACATCAATAAATTCTTTTTCAGATTCTTACCAGTCATATATATTCTTTTCCGGTGACTTGAGTGTGCTGAGTGCAGTTCTTTTAGCTACTGTGTAGGCCTTGTTGATTATCAGTTTGGTATTTGGAATGGTATCTTTGCTAATTTCAACCTCCTGGATGATGCCTCACCCCTCCCCACCTTTCCCGTTTAGCAGCCTTACGTGTGTTTTCTACATATTTGACTATGTTTTTGTTTTGTAATTTATTTCATGTGTAGCCATTTTGGATTCCACCTTTAAGTGATATCTTATGATATGTGTCTTTTTCTTTTTGAATTATGTCACTTAGAATGATCATACGTAACTCCTCCGGAGTTGTTACAACTGGCCATATTTCATTGATTTCCAGGCTGAGTAATATTCCACTCTACATAAGTACCACATCTCTATCCATTTTTTCCCTCCAGAGACATTTAAGTTATATCTTAGTCGAGGATCTTTTAAACAGAGAGGCAGTAAACATTGGGGTGCCTGTGTCCTCTCGATTTTTGTTTTTCCCAAGATATACGCCCATGAGTGCAAGTGCCCTATGCTCTGTAGCTCATTTTTTAGATGCTTTAGTAAACACAATACACTTCTCCAGAATGGCCATTGGCAATATACATTTCCACTATAAGCCTCACAGGGCTCCCTCTTCTCCTTGCCCTGTCCTGCATTTCTGGTGTTTACACTTTATGAGGATGGCTCTTCTGACTGATGTGAAGTGATATCTTTTGTAGTATTGATTTCCAGTGCCCACCTGTTTGGTTGGCTAAAAAAGTGTATGCCCTTTTCTTGAATATATACAGAAAAAAACGCATACAGCCTTTTTGGCCAACTGCAATGTTGGCAATGTTCAGCCCCTTTTCTTGTGCTTAATGGCGAGTCCTTTCTACCTCCTCAAATCCCTTTCCTGCCATTCTCCCTTGCTTACCAATCCTTTTCTCTGACTTTCCTCAAGACATTTTTCAGTGATAGATATTTTCAACTCTGCAGTTTCGTGAATTTTACTGCCCCTGAGTTCCATTGTTCAACTTGTGTTTATGGGAACTGGCCACAAAGCAGTGGGATTTCCTCAAGCCCTATACTGTTTCCATGGGCAACCCTAGCCTTTGGTCAATTCGTCTTCCTGATTGGAAATTAGAGTGACATGTGCCTGTCTGAACACCTAGGACTTGTCTCTCATTGTTCCTCATCCTTCCGCTTCATCCTCTGGACAAATTCCAAACTGTACGCAACAGGATGTTGACAGTGCTGACATCTCCAAGTGGGGAGACTGTTAGTAAAGACCCTGGAGGGGTGAACCCGAGCACCAGGAGATGAGGAGATGAGATGCCTTTTTCAAACTCTTCCCGATCAGACGGTATACCATCCTCTGGGTGTGACAGACATGTTTTAGCAGTAGGAAGAGTCCCATTCATGTAAGGAGAACACCAGAGCTTTTTCAAAATCAGTGTCTCCCCGAAACCCAAACTGGGGAATTTTTTAAGCTATGGCTACACATATGTTCATGAAGGGCCTTGGGGAGTAGGCAGAGTCCAAACTTTAGATGATTGAAGTCTTCAGGGTCAGAAGCACTCACCACCAGCTTCCCTTAGGTTACACTTTAACTGTCATTGATAGATGATGTCAATAAAAATATCTATTCTTTTTCCGATTATTTCCCCTTATAGGTTATTGCAAAATATTGAGTGTAGTTCCCTGTGTTATACAGTAGTTCCTTGTTGATGATCTATTTTATACATAGCAGTGTGTATGTGTTAATTCCAAACTGTTAATTTATCCCTCCTCCCACCTTTCCCCTTTGGTAATAATAAATTATAAGATTTTATACTTCTCAGAAATGGGGGAGCTGAAAGAGAGGTATCATTTTCAATGGAAAAGCATTTAAAACAAGATTGAAGCTTTAACCAAGATTATTAGATGTACATCCTTGGAAAGAAATCACTTCATTTCTCTAATATTGACCTGACAAATAAGACAAACCTTTTCACTGAACTTGCTTATAATAAAGTGATGGAAATATCAAATGGAAGTGTTAGAAACATCTTATTTTACCCGAGCCTTATAAACTGTTCTATGTTAACTACAGTTTGGCTCACACATCTGTTCATTGAAGTTACAATAGTCTCAATTTCTGTTACTGATCCTCCAGAGTGGACCCCAACAAGTGTCCCCCTGCCCAGCATCATTGGGGCCAACAGATCGAGACTGAGTTTGGTTCACAAGCAAAGGAAACTTTATATTTTGATCAGAGAATGGAGAGGTGAGAGCATGCACTACCCCGTGGGCTGTGGGCTGGGCTGCTGTGTAGAGATCCTGTCAGAGTCAGTGGGAGGGAGGGGGCGGAGCTCTCGAGGGCCGGGTTGGCTGCAGCTCAGGCTCTATATCTCGGAGTCTGCACTGGGCCCCAGGAGCTGAGGTGTCGACCCAGCCATTCTGCACTAGGAAATCTGGTCTGAAGTGCCGGGTGTGGAACCTCTGCATGCGGGACCCTAGGAGCACGTGAAATTAGACAAAGCACAAAGGATAAAAAAGGTCAGACTTGACTTTATTGCCCAGATTCTATTTTTATCTCCCAGGGATTTTTAATGGGCTTTGCTGGGGACAAACCCCTCCTCTGCCTTTTGTCCCGTTCCTCATTCTTGGAGTGCTGAGGGTGCAGACCCTTCTTCTGTAACTGCTGAGTGCTGAGTTGGGAGCCCTCATACCAGGGGATGAGGGTCAGAACTTCTCCCCAGCAGCCTCCAGGTGACGTTGATTGGCCCCAGGACCCCTGCCTCCCTGCTCGTCCGCCTGAGCACCAGCATTGGAAGTGTTATAGATTCTAATGACCTTTAAGGGTCCAGGAAAGAGATGTGCAGAGACGCTGTGGGGGCCGGTTTCACCCCGGCCCACATTTGTTTGGTCACCTTAGGCTGACCGTTTCTGCCAGCCTAGATGCTCTGACCAGTAGTCTGCTCTTTCTTCAATTAGGCCCCTGAATTAACGTAAAAACAGCACCAGGTGTCAGAGCCCTGCCCGCTCAACTCCCAGACAGTCCAGGGTCAGTGGTGATCAAGGACCATGATGACCACTGAGTCAACAGCCTTTTGAAGTAAACAGGAGTCCAGCCGGTCTTATTGGCCACCATCATCACGGTGTCTGTAGGCTTTTCTATGGTGACAGTGTGATATAGGTTTCCCCCGCCAAGATTATTAGCTCCCCTCCGGGTGCAGTAAGTCCTGCAAGCAGTAGTCTACTCCTTCGGGACACACTATTGTTGTTTTATGAGAGAAACTCCAGGTCAAGTGATGTTCACACGAGTCGTCATGGTGCCCTGTTGCTCCCGGTTATCTCTCTGGATGTTGGAGTTGGAGGGCCTCCTCACTCGAGGTCGGTGTGCCCACGGAGCGAACCCTGCAACTTCAGGGCATGGTTGGTGATTAGGATCACCACGTGGGGTCCTTTTCCCTTAGGAGGGAGGTGGCCTTTTGGGCTGCTGATTTCCAGGTTTTTAAATACCGCCAGTATCTTGGCCAGATGTGGCAGTGGGCCAAGCCCCTTGGTGACTGTAGTTTATCCTACCTGGATGGCATTCTTGCGTTGTTCCATTTCAAGTGGTCCCAGTTTTTGCACTAATTCTCCAATGGCGATTCACCTTTCACCGGGAATGGAAAGGTCAAAGGGTTTAGCTCAATTAGGGAGTTCCAGGGCAAGGGTCTGAATTGACTGCTCTTTCCATTCTTGAAAGGCCACTTCTGGATTCTGTTCAAAAGGATCATCATCTTTTCCTTTCAGTGTTTCATATAGAGGCCCAGCTAGTAGACTGTAGTTAGGGATCCAGAAGCAGCAAACCCTGGCCTCCCCAGGAACCCCTAAGCTGTCTTCTAGTTTTAGAAAGGGGTAAGGCTGCAAATGGTTTCTTCCCTTTCCTGGGATGGGCTTCTCTGACCTTGTGTGAGAATGAAGCCCAGGCAGGTCACCGCAGTCTGTGATATTTGAGCTTTTTCTTGGACAACTTCTATCCTTTATTGGCTTGGTAGTTCAGAGGCCTCCTTAGTAGGGCTGGCGATCAGAATGTCGTCTGCATATTGAAGGAGGGTTTCCTTTTCCAGAGGTAGAACTTTTCGGTCTTTAGCTAAGCTTTCCCCAAAGATGATGTGGGAATTTTTGAACCCTTGGGGCAAGACGGCCCGGAAGTATTGTTTTAGTTGTATGTTGAGTCCTGCCACTCACAAGCCAAAATTTCTTGTGACTCTGGGACTAATGGAATACAAAAGAAGGCATCATTGAAGACTAATACAGAATACCATGTCCTGGTGGTTGGTAGAATGACCAGCAGGGTGTAGGAATTAGGAGCAACTGGAGGTATATCCTCGGTGGCTTCACTGACTGTCCTGACATCCTTTACCAGGTCCCCAGCAGCCCATGGGGCTCTCGTGGTCAGGCCAATCCCAGGATATGGAGCTCTCCTGGGCAGGTACCCCACCCCCAACCCAGCCCACGGGGCTCTCGTGGTCAGGCCTCTCCCAGGATACAGAGCTACCCTTGCAGGTACCGTGGCAGGGCTGGGCACACAGGAACCGTGCACATAGCCCTCATTGAAGAGCACCCCCATCTCACCTGTCGCTCAGAGCTGACACAGAGCACCTCAGAGCAGGACTTGAACTAACAAACAGCAGCTCCGACAGGTCTGTGACCCTGGGCATCACTCTGTGTGGCCTCCCTCCACCTGGTCTTCCAGAGACTTCCACTGCACCCGGGGCACCAGGCCTCTGTCTCCAACCACCACCCACCCCTCCTCTCCCTGACTCCTGGGTTCCTCTCATTAGGAGAGGCTTTTCTTGAAGTTGTCTCTCACTCATGGGCCAGATAAAATGATTAGAAAACAAGCCAAAGCTGCAGCCCCTTGTCTATC
>NW_028132401.1:0-29251 GCF_964374135.1 Grampus griseus | reverse complement strand
GCATAATGAGTGGATTCAGGTATGATGATTCTAAGTGAAATAAGTCACACAGAAAAAGAAACATCATAAGATGTCACTAATACATGGCAGGTAAACTTGGCTACACAGGAACTGAATTACAAAACAGAATAGGGTCTCAAATGTAGAAAACCAACTTATGCTTGCTTAAGGGGAAAGGTGAGTTGGGGTGCTGCATAAAACCAGAGATTGAAATGAGCACAGATACCTTTCCATAAGCCAAATATGTAATAGACAAGAGCTACTGCTTGCTCAACGAAGTGGACTCAACACCCCATATTAAACGCCTAAGAATATACCTGACTAGTAAGAATCTTAAAACCTATGGATTTATACGTCTCCGAAAGAGAATCAAGCGTGTGTACAGCGGCATAAACGCAGCAGTGATAGGATTGGTGAGGTTCGGTGAGCAAATGCAGATCCTTTGAAGTCATATTGCATGGTACCCATTCCATGGGTCTCAACTCTCCAGCTTTAAGGGATTCTTCCTTCAGCTAAAACATGCATGTGGAACCCAGAGTATGATCCACCGTGTGATCAGGAAACGTGTTCAAATGTGTCCCAGTTTTCGTCCCCTGGTACTCGGGTGCAACATTCCAGATGCTTTACTAACACTCTCCCCACTTGGAGAGTCAGTGCCTTTAACCTCCTGTTTGGCCCAGTTTGCAATTTCTGCGGAAAATGAACAGGAATAGGGAGAACCAATGAGAGACTAGCTGGAGGTGTCTGGACGGGCAAATTTAACTCTCATTTCCCACCAGGAAGAGGAATTAACCAAAGGCTCAGCGAGCCATGCCTGAACCACAGTAGGGCATGAAGCAATCCTGCGCTGTTGCGGCCAGTTCACAAGAAAACGAGTTGAAGAAAGGAGATCAGGAGCACTGTAATTCACAAACCTGCAGAGTTATAAATGACAGCTATCGTCCAAAAATATATTGAAGTAAGGCTGCCAAGAGGACTTGAAAGCGGGGCAGAATTGCAGGAAACCGATTTCAGGAGGTAGACTAGAACTGCATGTAAAGCATAGGAAAAGAGGCAGAACGTCCACAATGATGCACTTGGCCAAAAAGGGCGTATGCGTTTTTTCCTGAATATATTCAGGAAAAAACGCATACGCCCTTTTTGGCCAACCAAGCAAGCTTGCAAAGGAAATCTGCACTACAATGAAGTCTCACTGCCCCCCGGTCCAAAGGGCCATCTGAAAAAAGTGTAAAATCCAGAAAGGCAGGACAGGCCATGGAGAACTGGGAGCCTAGTTAGGCTGATGGGCGGGATGTAACTTGCCAACAGCCACTCTGGAGAAGTGTATGGTGTTTCCTGAAACATCCAAAAAACAAAGCAACAGAGCCTAGGGCACTTCCACTTATGGTCCTATAGCTTAGGGAAATTAAAATCAAAAAGACACAGCCACCCCAAAGTTTGGGACGGCTCTGTTTACAAGAACCTCGTTTACGGTACAAGTTCAATATCACAGAATGCGAAAAATGGATAAAGTAGTTGTGGTACTAACGAACAATGCAATATCACTCAGCAATGAAATCTATGTCATCAGGCCCATAGCAGCATAATGAGTGGATTCAGGTACGATGATTCTAAGTGAAATAAGTCACACAGAAAAAGAAACATCATAAGATATCGCTAATACATGGAATGTAAACTTGGCTACACAGGAACTGAATTACAAAACAGAATAGGGTCTCAAATGTAGAAAACCAACTTATGCTTGCTTAAGGGGAAAGGTGAGTTGGGGTGCTGCATAAAACCAGAGATTGAAATTAGCACAGATACCTTTCCATAAGCCAAATATGTAATAGACAAGAGCTACTGCTTGCTCAACGAAGTGGACTCTACACCCCATATTAAACGCCTAAGAATATACCTGACTAGTAAGAATCTTAAAACCTATGGATTTATATGTCTCCGAAAGAGAATCAAGCGTGTGTACAGCGGCATAAACGCAGCAGTGATAGGATTGTTGAGGTTCGGTGAGCAAATGCAGACCCTTTGAAGTCATATTGCATGGTACCCATTCCATGGTTCTCAACTCTCCAGGTTTAAGGGATTCTTCCTTCAGCTAAAACATGCATGTGGAACCCAGAGTATGATCCACCGTGTGATCGGGAAACGTGTTCAAATGTGTCTCAGTTTTCATCTCCTGGTAGTCGGGTGCAACATTCCAGACGCTTTACTAACACTCTCCCCAATTGGAGACTCAGTGCCTTTAACCTCCTGTTTGGCCCAGTTTGCAATTTCTGCGGAAAATGAACAGGAATAGGGAGAACCAATGAGAGACTAGCTGGAGGTGTCTGGACGGGCAAATTTATCTCTCATTTCCCACCAGGAAGAGGAATTAACCGAAGGCTCAGCGAGCCATGCCGGAACCACAGTAGGGCCTGAAGCAATCCTGCGGTGTTGCGGCCACCTCACAAGAAAGCGAGTTGAAGACAGGAGCTCAGGGGCACTGTCATTCGCAAACCTGCAGAGTTATAAATGACAGCTATCGTCCAAAAATATATTGAAGTAAGGCTGCCAAGAGGACTTGAAACCGGGGCAGAATTGCAGGAAACCGATTTCAGGAGGTAGACGGGAATTGCATGTAAAGCATAGGAAAAGAGGCAGAACGTCCACAATGATGCACTTGGCCAAAAAGGGCGTATGCGTTTTTTCCTGAATATATTCAGGAAAAAACGCATACGCCCTTTTTGGCCAACCAAGCAAGCTTGCAAAGGAAATCTGCACTACAATGAAGTCTCACTGCCCCCCGGTCAAAAGGGCCATTTGAAAAAAGTGTAAAATCCAGAAAGGCAGGACAGGCCATGGAGAACTGGGAGCCTAGTTAGGCTGATGGGTGGGATGTAAATTGCCAAGAGGCACTCTGGAGAAGTGTATGGTGTTTCCTGAAACATCTAAAAAACAAAGCAACAGAGCCTAGGGCACTTCCACTTATGGTCCTATAGCTTAGGGAAATTAAAATCAAAAAGACACAGCCACCCCAAAGTTTGGGACGGCTCTGTTTACAAGAACCTCGTTTACGGTACAAGTTCAATATCACAGAAAGCGAAAAATGGATAAAGAAGTCGTGGTACTAACGTACAATGAAATATCACTCAGCAATGAAATCTATGTCATCAGGCCCATAGCAGCATAAGGAGTGGATTCAGGTATGATGATTCTAAGTGAAATAAGTCACACAGAAAAAGAAACATCATAAGATATCACTAATACACGGAATGTAAACTTGGCTACACAGGAACTGAATTACAAAACAGAATAGGGTCTCAAATGTAGAAAACCAACTTATGCTTGCTTAAGGGGAAAGGTGAGTTGGGGTGCTGCATAAAACCAGAGATTGAAATTAGCACAGATACCTTTCCATAAGCCAAATATGTAATAGACAAGAGCTACTGCTTGCTCAACGAAGTGGACTCAACACCCCATATTAAACGCCTAAGAATATACCTGACTAGTAAGAATCTTAAAACCTATGGATTTATATGTCTCCGAAAGAGAATCAAGCGTGTGTACAGCGGCATAAACGCAGCAGTGATAGGATTGGTGAGGTTCAGTGAGCAAATGCAGACCCTTTGAAGTCATATTGCATGGTACCCATTCCATGGTTCTCAACTCTCCAGGTTTAAGGGATTCTTCCTTCAGCTAAAACATGCATGTGGAACCCAGAGTATGATCCACCGTGTGATCGGGAAACGTGTTCAAATGTGTCTCAGTTTTCGTCCCCTGGTACTCGGGTGCAACATTCCAGACGCTTTACTAACACTCTCCCCACTTGGAGACTCAGTGCCTTTAACCTCCTGTTTGGGCCAGTTTGCAATTTCTGCGGAAAATGAACAGGAATAGGGAGAACCAATGAGAGACTAGCTGGAGGTGTCTGGACGGTCAAATTTAACTCTCATTTCCCACCAGGAAGAGGAATTAACCAAAGGCTCAGCGAGCCATGCCGGAACCACACTAGGGCCTGAAGCAATCCTGCGGTGTTGCGGCCACCTCACAAGAAAGCGAGTTGAAGAAAGGAGCTCAGGGGCACTGTCATTCGCAAACCTGCAGAGTTATAAATGACAGCTATCGTCCAAAAATATATTGAAGTAAGGCTGCCAAGAGGACTTGAAAGCGGGGCAGAATTGCAGGAAACCAATTTCAGGAGGTAGACTGGAATTGCATGTAAAGCATAGGAAAAGAGGCAGAACGTCCACAATGATGCACTTGGCCAAAAAGGGCGTATGCGTTTTTTCCTGAATATATTCAGGAAAAAACGCATACGCCCTTTTTGGCCAACCAAGCAAGCTTGCAAAGGAAATCTGCACTACAATGAAGTCTCACTGCCCCCCGGTCAAAAGGGCCATCTGAAAAAAGTGTAAAATCCAGAAAGGCAGGACAGGCCATGGAGAACTGGGAGCCTAGTTAGGCTGATGGGCGGGATGTAAATTGCCAACAGCCACTCTGGAGAAGTGTATGGTGTTTCCTGAACCATCCAAAAAACAAAGCAACAGAGCCTAGGGCACTTCCACATATGGTCCTATAGCTTAGGGAAATTAAAATCAAAAAGACACAGCCACCCCAAAGTTTGGGACGGCTCTGTTTACAAGAACCTCGTTTATGGTACAAGTTCAATATCACAGAAAGCGAAAAATGGATAAAGTAGTTGTGGTAGTAACGAACAATGCAATATCACTCAGCAATGAAATCTATGTCATCAGGCCCATAGCAGCATAATGAGTGGATTCAGGTATGATGATTCTAAGTGAAATAAGTCACACAGAAAAAGAAACATCATAAGATATCACTAATACACGGAATGTAAACTTGGCTACACAGGAACTGAATTACAAAACAGAATAGGGTTTCAAATGTAGAAAACCAACTTATGCTTGCTTAAGGGGAAAGGTGAGTTGGGGTGCTGCATAAAACCAGAGATTGAAATTAGCACAGATACCTTTCCATAAGCCAAATATGTAATAGACAAGAGCTACTGCTTGCTCAACGAAGTGGACTCAACACACCATATTAAACGCCTAAGAATATACCTGACTAGTAAGAATCTTAAAACCTATGGATTTATATGTCTCCGAAAGAGAATCAAGCGTGTGTACAGCGGCATAAACGCAGCAGTGATAGGATTGGTGAGGTTCGGTGAGCAAATGCAGACCCTTTGAAGTCATATTGCATGGTACCTATTCCATGGGTCTCAACTCTCCAGGTTTAAGGGATTCTTCCTTCAGCTAAAACATGCATGTGGAACCCAGAGTATGATCCACCGTGTGATCGGGAAACGTGTTCAAATGTGTCTCAGTTTTCGTCCCCTGGTACTCGGGTGCAACATTTCAGACGCTTTACTAACACTCTCCCCACTTGGAGAGTCAGTGCCTTTAACCTCCTGTTTGGCCCAGTTTGCAATTTCTGCGGAAAATGAACAGGAATAGGGAGAACAAATGAGAGACTAGCTGGAGGTGTCTGGACGGGCAATTTTAACTCTCATTTCCCACCAGGAAGAGGAATTAACCAAAGGCTCAGCGAGCCATGCCGGAACCACACTAGGGCCTGAAGCAATCTTGCGCTGTTGCGGCCAGCTCACAAGAAAGCGAGTTGAAGAAAGGAGCTCAGGAGCACTGTAATTCACAAACCTGCAGAGTTATAAATGACAGCTATCGTTGAAAAATATATTGAAGTAAGGCTGCCAAGAGGACTTGAAAGCAGGGCAGAATTGCAGGAAACCGATTTCAGGAGGTAGACTGGAATTGCATGTATAGCATAGGAAAAGAGGCAGAACGTCCACAATGATGCACTTGGCTAAAAAGGGCGTATGCGTTTTTTCCTGAATATATTCAGGAAAAAACGCATACGGCCTTTTTGGCCAACCACGCAAGCTTGCAAAGGAAATGTGCACGACAATGAAGTCTCACTGCCCCCCGGTCAAAAGGGCCATCTGAAAAAAGTGGAAAATCCAGAAAAGCAGGACAGGCCATGGAGAACTGGGAGCATTCTTATGCTAATGGCTGGATGTAAATTGTCAACAGCCACTCTGGAGAAGTGTATGGTGTTTCCTGAAACATCTAAAAAACAAAGCAACAGAGCCTAGGGCACTTCCACTTATGGTCCTATTGATTAGGGAAATTAAAATCAAAAAGACACAGCCACCCCAAAGTTTGGGACAGCTCTGTTTCCAAGAACCTCGTTTACGGTACAAGTTCAATATCGCAGAACGCGAAAAATGGATAAAGAAGTTGTGGTACTTACATACAATGCAATATCACTCAGCAATGAAATCTATGTCATCAGGCCAGTAGCAGCATAATGAGTGGATTCAGGTATGATGATTCTAAGTGAAATAAGTCACACAGAAAAAGAAACATCATAAGATGTCACTAATACATGGCAGGTAAACTTGGCTACACAGGAACTGAATTACAAAACAGAATAGGGTCTCAAATGTAGAAAACCAACTTATGCTTGCTTAAGGGGAAAGGTGAGTTGGGGTGCTGCATAAAACCAGAGATTGAAATGAGCACAGATACCTTTCCATAAGCCAAATATGTAATAGACAAGAGCTACTGCTTGCTCAACGAAGTGGACTCAACACCCCATATTAAACGCCTAAGAATATACCTGACTAGTAAGAATCTTAAAACCTATGGATTTATACGTCTCCGAAAGAGAATCAAGCGTGTGTACAGCGGCATAAACGCAGCAGTGATAGGATTGGTGAGGTTCGGTGAGCAAATGCAGATCCTTTGAAGTCATATTGCATGGTACCCATTCCATGGGTCTCAACTCTCCAGCTTTAAGGGATTCTTCCTTCAGCTAAAACATGCATGTGGAACCCAGAGTATGATCCACCGTGTGATCAGGAAACGTGTTCAAATGTGTCCCAGTTTTCGTCCCCTGGTACTCGGGTGCAACATTCCAGATGCTTTACTAACACTCTCCCCACTTGGAGAGTCAGTGCCTTTAACCTCCTGTTTGGCCCAGTTTGCAATTTCTGCGGAAAATGAACAGGAATAGGGAGAACCAATGAGAGACTAGCTGGAGGTGTCTGGACGGGCAAATTTAACTCTCATTTCCCACCAGGAAGAGGAATTAACCAAAGGCTCAGCGAGCCATGCCTGAACCACAGTAGGGCATGAAGCAATCCTGCGCTGTTGCGGCCAGTTCACAAGAAAACGAGTTGAAGAAAGGAGATCAGGAGCACTGTAATTCACAAACCTGCAGAGTTATAAATGACAGCTATCGTCCAAAAATATATTGAAGTAAGGCTGCCAAGAGGACTTGAAAGCGGGGCAGAATTGCAGGAAACCGATTTCAGGAGGTAGACTAGAACTGCATGTAAAGCATAGGAAAAGAGGCAGAACGTCCACAATGATGCACTTGGCCAAAAAGGGCGTATGCGTTTTTTCCTGAATATATTCAGGAAAAAACGCATACGCCCTTTTTGGCCAACCAAGCAAGCTTGCAAAGGAAATCTGCACTACAATGAAGTCTCACTGCCCCCCGGTCCAAAGGGCCATCTGAAAAAAGTGTAAAATCCAGAAAGGCAGGACAGGCCATGGAGAACTGGGAGCCTAGTTAGGCTGATGGGCGGGATGTAACTTGCCAACAGCCACTCTGGAGAAGTGTATGGTGTTTCCTGAAACATCCAAAAAACAAAGCAACAGAGCCTAGGGCACTTCCACTTATGGTCCTATAGCTTAGGGAAATTAAAATCAAAAAGACACAGCCACCCCAAAGTTTGGGACGGCTCTGTTTACAAGAACCTCGTTTACGGTACAAGTTCAATATCACAGAATGCGAAAAATGGATAAAGTAGTTGTGGTACTAACGAACAATGCAATATCACTCAGCAATGAAATCTATGTCATCAGGCCCATAGCAGCATAATGAGTGGATTCAGGTACGATGATTCTAAGTGAAATAAGTCACACAGAAAAAGAAACATCATAAGATATCGCTAATACACGGAATGTAAACTTGGCTACACAGGAACTGAATTACAAAACAGAATAGGGTCTCAAATGTAGAAAACCAACTTATGCTTGCTTAAGGGGAAAGGTGAGTTGGGGTGCTGCATAAAACCAGAGATTGAAATTAGCACAGATACCTTTCCATAAGCCAAATATGTAATAGAGAAGAGCTACTGCTTGCTCAACGAAGTGGACTCTACACCCCATATTAAACGCCTAAGAATATACCTGACTAGTAAGAATCTTAAAACCTATGGATTTATATGTCTCCGAAAGAGAATCAAGCGTGTGTACAGCGGCATAAACGCAGCAGTGATAGGATTGTTGAGGTTCGGTGAGCAAATGCAGACCCTTTGAAGTCATATTGCATGGTACCCATTCCATGGTTCTCAACTCTCCAGGTTTAAGGGATTCTTCCTTCAGCTAAAACATGCATGTGGAACCCAGAGTATGATCCACCGTGTGATCGGGAAACGTGTTCAAATGTGTCTCAGTTTTCATCTCCTGGTAGTCGGGTGCAACATTCCAGACGCTTTACTAACACTCTCCCCAATTGGAGACTCAGTGCCTTTAACCTCCTGTTTGGCCCAGTTTGCAATTTCTGCGGAAAATGAACAGGAATAGGGAGAACCAATGAGAGACTAGCTGGAGGTGTCTGGACGGGCAAATTTATCTCTCATTTCCCACCAGGAAGAGGAATTAACCAAAGGCTCAGCGAGCCATGCCGGAACCACAGTAGGGCCTGAAGCAATCCTGCGGTGTTGCGGCCACCTCACAAGAAAGCGAGTTGAAGACAGGAGCTCAGGGGCACTGTCATTCGCAAACCTGCAGAGTTATAAATGACAGCTATCGTCCAAAAATATATTGAAGTAAGGCTGCCAAGAGGACTTGAAACCGGGGCAGAATTGCAGGAAACCGATTTCAGGAGGTAGACGGGAATTGCATGTAAAGCATAGGAAAAGAGGCAGAACGTCCACAATGATGCACTTGGCCAAAAAGGGCGTATGCGTTTTTTCCTGAATATATTCAGGAAAAAACGCATACGCCCTTTTTGGCCAACCAAGCAAGCTTGCAAAGGAAATCTGCACTACAATGAAGTCTCACTGCCCCCCGGTCAAAAGGGCCATCTGAAAAAAGTGTAAAATCCAGAAAGGCAGGACAGGCCATGGAGAACTGGGAGCCTAGTTAGGCTGATGGGCGGGATGTAACTTGCCAACAGCCACTCTGGAGAAGTGTATGGTGTTTCCTGAAACATCCAAAAAACAAAGCAACAGAGCCTAGGGCACTTCCACTTATGATCCTATAGCTTAGGGAAATTAAAATCAAAAAGACACAGCCACCCCAAAGTTTGGGACGGCTCTGTTTACAAGAACCTCGTTTACGGTACAAGTTCAATATCACAGAAAGCGAAAAATGGATAAAGTAGTTGTGGTACTAACGAACAATGCAATATCACTCAGCAATGAAATCTATGTCATCAGGCCCATAGCAGCATAATGAGTGGATTCAGGTACGATGATTCTAAGTGAAATAAGTCACACAGAAAAAGAAACATCATAAGATATCGCTAATACACGGAATGTAAACTTGGCTACACAGGAACTGAATTACAAAACAGAATAGGGTCTCAAATGTAGAAAACCAACTTATGCTTGCTTAAGGGGAAAGGTGAGTTGGGGTGCTGCATAAAACCAGAGATTGAAATTAGCACAGATACCTTTCCATAAGCCAAATATGTAATAGACAAGAGCTACTGCTTGCTCAGCGAAGTGGACTCAACACCCCATATTAAACGCCTAAGAATATACCTGACTAGTAAGAATCTTAAAACCTATGGATTTATATGTCTCCGAAAGAGAATCAAGCGTGTGTACAGCGGCATAAATGCAGCAGTGATAGGATTGTTGAGGTTCGGTGAGCAAATGCAGACCCTTTGAAGTCATATTGCATGGTACCCATTCCATGGTTCTCAACTCTCCAGGTTTAAGGGATTCTTCCTTCAGCTAAAACATGCATGTGGAACCCAGAGTATGATCCACCGTGTGATCGGGAAACGTGTTCAAATGTGTCTCAGTTTTCGTCTCCTGGTACTCGGGTGCAACATTCCAGATGCTTTACTAACACTCTCCCCACTTGGAGACTCAGTGCCTTTAACCTCCTGTTTGGCCCAGTTTGCAATTTCTGCGGAAAATGAACAGGAATAGGGAGAACCAATGAGAGACTAGCTGGAGGTGTCTGGACGGTCAAATTTAACTCTCATTTCCCACCAGGAAGAGGAATTAACCAAAGGCTCAGCGAGCCATGCCGGAACCACACTAGGGCCTGAAGCAATCCTGCGGTGTTGCGGCCACCTCACAAGAAAGCGAGTTGAAGAAAGGAGCTCAGGGGCACTGTCATTCGCAAACCTGCAGAGTTATAAATGACAGCTATCGTCCAAAAATATATTGAAGTAAGGCTGCCAAGAGGACTTGAAAGCGGGGCAGAATTGCAGGAAACCAATTTCAGGAGGTAGACTGGAATTGCATGTAAAGCATAGGAAAAGAGGCAGAACGTCCACAATGATGCACTTGGCCAAAAAGGGCGTATGCGTTTTTTCCTGAATATATTCAGGAAAAAACGCATACGCCCTTTTTGGCCAACCAAGCAAGCTTGCAAAGGAAATCTGCACTACAATGAAGTCTCACTGCCCCCCGGTCAAAAGGGCCATCTGAAAAAAGTGTAAAATCCAGAAAGGCAGGACAGGCCATGGAGAACTGGGAGCCTAGTTAGGCTGATGGGCGGGATGTAACTTGCCAACAGCCACTCTGGAGAAGTGTATGGTGTTTCCTGAAACATCCAAAAAACAAAGCAACAGAGCCTAGGGCACTTCCACTTATGGTCCTATAACTTAGGGAAATTAAAATCAAAAAGACACAGCCACCCCAAAGTTTGGGACGGCTCTGTTTACAAGAACCTCGTTTACGGTACAAGTTCAATATCACAGAATGCGAAAAATGGATAAAGTAGTTGTGGTACTAACGAACAATGCAATATCACTCAGCAATGAAATCTATGTCATCAGGCCCATAGCAGCATAATGAGTGGATTCAGGTACGATGATTCTAAGTGAAATAAGTCACACAGAAAAAGAAACATCATAAGATATCGCTAATACACGGAATGTAAACTTGGCTACACAGGAACTGAATTACAAAACAGAATAGGGTCTCAAATGTAGAAAACCAACTTATGCTTGCTTAAGGGGAAAGGTGAGTTGGGGTGCTGCATAAAACCAGAGATTGAAATTAGCACAGATACCTTTCCATAAGCCAAATATGTAATAGAGAAGAGCTACTGCTTGCTCAGCGAAGTGGACTCAACACCCCATATTAAACGCCTAAGAATATACCTGACTAGTAAGAATCTTAAAACCTATGGATTTATACGTCTCCGAAAGAGAATCAAGCGTGTGTACAGCGGCATAAACGCAGCAGTGATAGGATTGGTGAGGTTCGGTGAGCAAATGCAGATCCTTTGAAGTCATATTGCATGGTACCCATTCCATGGGTCTCAACTCTCCAGCTTTAAGGGATTCTTCCTTCAGCTAAAACATGCATGTGGAACCCAGAGTATGATCCACCGTGTGATCAGGAAACGTGTTCAAATGTGTCCCAGTTTTCGTCCCCTGGTACTCGGGTGCAACATTCCAGATGCTTTACTAACACTCTCCCCACTTGGAGAGTCAGTGCCTTTAACCTCCTGTTTGGCCCAGTTTGCAATTTCTGCGGAAAATGAACAGGAATAGGGAGAACCAATGAGAGACTAGCTGGAGGTGTCTGGACGGGCAAATTTAACTCTCATTTCCCACCAGGAAGAGGAATTAACCAAAGGCTCAGCGAGCCATGCCTGAACCACAGTAGGGCATGAAGCAATCCTGCGCTGTTGCGGCCAGTTCACAAGAAAACGAGTTGAAGAAAGGAGATCAGGAGCACTGTAATTCACAAACCTGCAGAGTTATAAATGACAGCTATCGTCCAAAAATATATTGAAGTAAGGCTGCCAAGAGGACTTGAAAGCGGGGCAGAATTGCAGGAAACCGATTTCAGGAGGTAGACTAGAACTGCATGTAAAGCATAGGAAAAGAGGCAGAACGTCCACAATGATGCACTTGGCCAAAAAGGGCGTATGCGTTTTTTCCTGAATATATTCAGGAAAAAACGCATACGCCCTTTTTGGCCAACCAAGCAAGCTTGCAAAGGAAATCTGCACTACAATGAAGTCTCACTGCCCCCCGGTCCAAAGGGCCATCTGAAAAAAGTGTAAAATCCAGAAAGGCAGGACAGGCCATGGAGAACTGGGAGCCTAGTTAGGCTGATGGGCGGGATGTAACTTGCCAACAGCCACTCTGGAGAAGTGTATGGTGTTTCCTGAAACATCCAAAAAACAAAGCAACAGAGCCTAGGGCACTTCCACTTATGGTCCTATAGCTTAGGGAAATTAAAATCAAAAAGACACAGCCACCCCAAAGTTTGGGACGGCTCTGTTTACAAGAACCTCGTTTACGGTACAAGTTCAATATCACAGAAAGCGAAAAATGGATAAAGTAGTTGTGGTACTAACGAACAATGCAATATCACTCAGCAATGAAATCTATGTCATCAGGCCCATAGCAGCATAATGAGTGGATTCAGGTACGATGATTCTAAGTGAAATAAGTCACACAGAAAAAGAAACATCATAAGATATCGCTAATACACGGAATGTAAACTTGGCTACACTGGAACTGAATTACCAAACAGAATAGGGTCTCAAATGTAGAAAACCAACTTATGCTTGCTTAAGGGGAAAGGTGAGTTGGGGTGCTGCATAAAACCAGAGATTGAAATTAGCACAGATACCTTTCCATAAGCCAAATATGTAATAGACAAGAGCTACTGCTTGCTCAACGAAGTGGACTCTACACCCCATATTAAACGCCTAAGAATATACCTGACTAGTAAGAATCTTAAAACCTATGGATTTATATGTCTCCGAAAGAGAATCAAGCGTGTGTACAGCGGCATAAACGCAGCAGTGATAGGATTGTTGAGGTTCGGTGAGCAAATGCAGACCCTTTGAAGTCATATTGCATGGTACCCATTCCATGGTTCTCAACTCTCCAGGTTTAAGGGATTCTTCCTTCAGCTAAAACATGCATGTGGAACCCAGAGTATGATCCACCGTGTGATCGGGAAACGTGTTCAAATGTGTCTCAGTTTTCATCTCCTGGTAGTCGGGTGCAACATTCCAGACGCTTTACTAACACTCTCCCCAATTGGAGACTCAGTGCCTTTAACCTCCTGTTTGGCCCAGTTTGCAATTTCTGCGGAAAATGAACAGGAATAGGGAGAACCAATGAGAGACTAGCTGGAGGTGTCTGGACGGGCAAATTTATCTCTCATTTCCCACCAGGAAGAGGAATTAACCAAAGGCTCAGCGAGCCATGCCGGAACCACAGTAGGGCCTGAAGCAATCCTGCGGTGTTGCGGCCACCTCACAAGAAAGCGAGTTGAAGACAGGAGCTCAGGGGCACTGTCATTCGCAAACCTGCAGAGTTATAAATGACAGCTATCGTCCAAAAATATATTGAAGTAAGGCTGCCAAGAGGACTTGAAACCGGGGCAGAATTGCAGGAAACCGATTTCAGGAGGTAGACGGGAATTGCATGTAAAGCATAGGAAAAGAGGCAGAACGTCCACAATGATGCACTTGGCCAAAAAGGGCGTATGCGTTTTTTCCTGAATATATTCAGGAAAAAACGCATACGCCCTTTTTGGCCAACCAAGCAAGCTTGCAAAGGAAATCTGCACTACAATGAAGTCTCACTGCCCCCCGGTCAAAAGGGCCATCTGAAAAAAGTGTAAAATCCAGAAAGGCAGGACAGGCCATGGAGAACTGGGAGCCTAGTTAGGCTGATGGGCGGGATGTAACTTGCCAACAGCCACTCTGGAGAAGTGTATGGTGTTTCCTGAAACATCCAAAAAACAAAGCAACAGAGCCTAGGGCACTTCCACTTATGGTCCTATAGCTTAGGGAAATTAAAATCAAAAAGACACAGCCACCCCAAAGTTTGGGACGGCTCTGTTTACAAGAACCTCGTTTACGGTACAAGTTCAATATCACAGAAAGCGAAAAATGGATAAAGTAGTTGTGGTACTAACGAACAATGCAATATCACTCAGCAATGAAATCTATGTCATCAGGCCGATAGCAGCATAATGAGTGGATTCAGGTACGATGATTCTAAGTGAAATAAGTCACACAGAAAAAGAAACATCATAAGATATCGCTAATACACGGAATGTAAACTTGGCTACACAGGAACTGAATTACAAAACAGAATAGGGTCTCAAATGTAGAAAACCAACTTATGCTTGCTTAAGGGGAAAGGTGAGTTGGGGTGCTGCATAAAACCAGAGATTGAAATTAGCACAGATACCTTTCCATAAGCCAAATATGTAATAGACAAGAGCTACTGCTTGCTCAGCGAAGTGGACTCAACACCCCATATTAAACGCCTAAGAATATACCTGACTAGTAAGAATCTTAAAACCTATGGATTTATATGTCTCCGAAAGAGAATCAAGCGTGTGTACAGCGGCATAAATGCAGCAGTGATAGGATTGTTGAGGTTCGGTGAGCAAATGCAGACCCTTTGAAGTCATATTGCATGGTACCCATTCCATGGTTCTCAACTCTCCAGGTTTAAGGGATTCTTCCTTCAGCTAAAACATGCATGTGGAACCCAGAGTATGATCCACCGTGTGATCGGGAAACGTGTTCAAATGTGTCTCAGTTTTCGTCTCCTGGTACTCGGGTGCAACATTCCAGATGCTTTACTAACACTCTCCCCACTTGGAGACTCAGTGCCTTTAACCTCCTGTTTGGCCCAGTTTGCAATTTCTGCGGAAAATGAACAGGAATAGGGAGAACCAATGAGAGACTAGCTGGAGGTGTCTGGACGGGCAAATTTATCTCTCATTTCCCACCAGGAAGAGGAATTAACCAACGGCTCAGCGAGCCATGCCGGAACCACACTAGGGCCTGAAGCAATCCTGCGGTGTTGCGGCCACCTCACAAGAAAGCGAGTTGAAGAAAGGAGCTCAGGGGCACTGTCATTCGCAAACCTGCAGAGTTATAAATGACAGCTATCGTCCAAAAATATATTGAAGTAAGGCTGCCAAGAGGACTTGAAAGCGGGGCAGAATTGCAGGAAACCGATTTCAGGAGGTAGACGGGAATTGCATGTAAAGCATAGGAAAAGAGGCAGAACGTCCACAATGATGCACTTGGCCAAAAAGGGCGTATGCGTTTTTTCCTGAATATATTCAGGAAAAAACGCATACGCCCTTTTTGGCCAACCAAGCAAGCTTGCAAAGGAAATCTGCACTACAATGAAGTCTCACTGCCCCCCGGT
This sequence comes from Grampus griseus, assembly GCF_964374135.1. Taxonomy (NCBI): domain Eukaryota; kingdom Metazoa; phylum Chordata; class Mammalia; order Artiodactyla; family Delphinidae; genus Grampus; species Grampus griseus. The sequence continues at coordinate 13,828 of NW_028132401.1, read as the reverse complement.
CAAAAGGGCCATTTGAAAAAAGTGTAAAATCCAGAAAGGCAGGACAGGCCATGGAGAACTGGGAGCCTAGTTAGGCTGATGGGTGGGATGTAAATTGCCAAGAGGCACTCTGGAGAAGTGTATGGTGTTTCCTGAAACATCTAAAAAACAAAGCAACAGAGCCTAGGGCACTTCCACTTATGGTCCTATAGCTTAGGGAAATTAAAATCAAAAAGACACAGCCACCCCAAAGTTTGGGACGGCTCTGTTTACAAGAACCTCGTTTACGGTACAAGTTCAATATCACAGAAAGCGAAAAATGGATAAAGAAGTCGTGGTACTAACGTACAATGAAATATCACTCAGCAATGAAATCTATGTCATCAGGCCCATAGCAGCATAAGGAGTGGATTCAGGTATGATGATTCTAAGTGAAATAAGTCACACAGAAAAAGAAACATCATAAGATATCACTAATACACGGAATGTAAACTTGGCTACACAGGAACTGAATTACAAAACAGAATAGGGTCTCAAATGTAGAAAACCAACTTATGCTTGCTTAAGGGGAAAGGTGAGTTGGGGTGCTGCATAAAACCAGAGATTGAAATTAGCACAGATACCTTTCCATAAGCCAAATATGTAATAGACAAGAGCTACTGCTTGCTCAACGAAGTGGACTCAACACCCCATATTAAACGCCTAAGAATATACCTGACTAGTAAGAATCTTAAAACCTATGGATTTATATGTCTCCGAAAGAGAATCAAGCGTGTGTACAGCGGCATAAACGCAGCAGTGATAGGATTGGTGAGGTTCAGTGAGCAAATGCAGACCCTTTGAAGTCATATTGCATGGTACCCATTCCATGGTTCTCAACTCTCCAGGTTTAAGGGATTCTTCCTTCAGCTAAAACATGCATGTGGAACCCAGAGTATGATCCACCGTGTGATCGGGAAACGTGTTCAAATGTGTCTCAGTTTTCGTTCCCTGGTACTCGGGTGCAACATTCCAGACGCTTTACTAACATTCTCCCCACTTGGAGACTCAGTGCCTTTAACCTCCTGTTTGGGCCAGTTTGCAATTTCTGCGGAAAATGAACAGGAATAGGGAGAACCAATGAGAGACTAGCTGGAGGTGTCTGGACGGGCAAATTTAACTCTCATTTCCCACCAGGAAGAGGAATTAACCAAAGGCTCAGCGAGCCATGCCGGAACCACACTAGGGCCTGAAGCAATCCTGCGGTGTTGCGGCCACCTCACAAGAAAGCGAGTGGAAGAAAGGAGCTCAGGGGCACTGTCATTCGCAAACCTGCAGAGTTATAAATGACAGCTATCGTCCAAAAATATATTGAAGTAAGGCTGCCAAGAGGACTTGAAAGTGGGGCAGAATTGCAGGAAACCGATTTCAGGAGGTAGACTAGAACTGCATGTAAAGCATAGGAAAAGAGGCAGAACGTCCACAATGATGCACTTGGCCAAAAAGGGCGTATGCGTTTTTTCCTGAATATATTCAGGAAAAAACGCATACGCCCTTTTTGGCCAACCAAGCAAGCTTGCAAAGGAAATCTGCACTACAATAAAGTCTCACTGCCCCCCGGTCCAAAGGGCCATCTGAAAAAAGTGTAAAATCCAGAAAGGCAGGACAGGCCATGGAGAACTGGGAGCCTAGTTAGGCTGATGGGCGGGATGTAACTTGCCAACAGCCACTCTCGAGAAGTGTATGGTGTTTCCTGAAACATCCAAAAAACAAAGCAACAGAGCCTAGGGCACTTCCACTTATGGTCCTATAGCTTAGGGAAATTAAAATCAAAAAGACACAGCCACCCCAAAGTTTGGGACGGCTCTGTTTACAAGAACCTCGTTTACGGTACAAGTTCAATATCACAGAATGCGAAAAATGGATAAAGTAGTTGTGGTACTAACGAACAATGCAATATCACTCAGCAATGAAATCTATGTCATCAGGCCCATAGCAGCATAATGAGTGGATTCAGGTACGATGATTCTAAGTGAAATAAGTCACACAGAAAAAGAAATATCATAAGATATCGCTAATACACGGAATGTAAACTTGGCTACACAGGAACTGAATTACAAAACAGAATAGGGTCTCAAATGTAGAAAACCAACTTATGCTTGCTTAAGGGGAAAGGTGAGTTGGGGTGCTGCATAAAACCAGAGATTGAAATTAGCACAGATACCTTTCCATAAGCCAAATATGTAATAGACAAGAGCTACTGCTTGCTCAGCGAAGTGGACTCTACACCCCATATTAAACGCCTAAGAATATACCTGACTAGTAAGAATCTTAAAACCTATGGATTTATATGTCTCCGAAAGAGAATCAAGCGTGTGTACAGCGGCATAAACGCAGCAGTGATAGGATTGTTGAGGTTCGGTGAGCAAATGCAGACCCTTTGAAGTCATATTGCATGGTACCCATTCCATGGTTCTCAACTCTCCAGGTTTATGGGATTCTTCCTTCAGCTAAAACATGCATGTGGAACCCAGAGTATGATCCACCGTGTGATCGGGAAACGTGTTCAAATGTGTCTCAGTTTTCGTCTCCTGGTAGTCGGGTGCAACATTCCAGACGCTTTACTAACACTCTCCCCAATTGGAGACTCAGTGCCTTTAACCTCCTGTTTGGCCCAGTTTGCAATTTCTGCGGAAAATGAACAGGAATAGGGAGAACCAATGAGAGACTAGCTGGAGGTGTCTGGACGGGCAAATTTATCTCTCATTTCCCACCAGGAAGAGGAATTAACCAAAGGCTCAGCGAGCCATGCCGGAACCACAGTAGGGCCTGAAGCAATCCTGCGGTGTTGCGGCCACCTCACAAGAAAGCGAGTTGAAGACAGGAGCTCAAGGGCACTGTCATTCGCAAACCTGCAGAGTTATAAATGACAGCTATCGTCCAAAAATATATTGAAGTAAGGCTGCCAAGAGGACTTGAAAGCGGGGCAGAATTGCAGGAAACCGATTTCAGGAGGTAGACGGGAATTGCATGTAAAGCATAGGAAAAGAGGCAGAACGTGCACAATGATGCACTTGGCCAAAAAGGGCGTATGCGTTTTTTCCTGAATATATTCAGGAAAAAACGCATACGCCCTTTTTGGCCAACCAAGCAAGCTTGCAAAGGAAATCTGCACTACAATGAAGTCTCACTGCCCCCCGGTCAAAAGGGCCATCTGAAAAAAGTGTAAAATCCAGAAAGGCAGGACAGGCAATGGAGAACTGGGAGCCTAGTTAGGATGATGGGCGGGATGTAACTTGCCAACAGCCACTCTGGAGAAGTGTATGGTGTTTCCTGAAACATCCAAAAAACAAAGCAACAGAGCCTAGGGCACTTCCACTTATGGTCCTATAGCTTAGGGAAATTAAAATCAAAAAGACACAGCCACCCCAAAGTTTGGGACGGCTCTGTTTACAAGAACCTCGTTTACGGTACAAGTTCAATATCACAGAAAGCGAAAAATGGATAAAGTAGTTGTGGTACTAACGAACAATGCAATATCACTCAGCAATGAAATCTATGTCATCAGGCCGATAGCAGCATAATGAGTGGATTCAGGTACGATGATTCTAAGTGAAATAAGTCACACAGAAAAAGAAACATCATAAGATATCGCTAATACACGGAATGTAAACTTGGCTACACAGGAACTGAATTACAAAACAGAATAGGGTCTCAAATGTAGAAAACCAACTTATGCTTGCTTAAGGGGAAAGGTGAGTTGGGGTGCTGCATAAAACCAGAGATTGAAATTAGCACAGATACCTTTCCATAAGCCAAATATGTAATAGACAAGAGCTACTGCTTGCTCAGCGAAGTGGACTCAACACCCCATATTAAACGCCTAAGAATATACCTGACTAGTAAGAATCTTAAAACCTATGGATTTATATGTCTCCGAAAGAGAATCAAGCGTGTGTACAGCGGCATAAATGCAGCAGTGATAGGATTGTTGAGGTTCGGTGAGCAAATGCAGACCCTTTGAAGTCATATTGCATGGTACCCATTCCATGGTTCTCAACTCTCCAGGTTTAAGGGATTCTTCCTTCAGCTAAAACATGCATGTGGAACCCAGAGTATGATCCACCGTGTGATCGGGAAACGTGTTCAAATGTGTCTCAGTTTTCGTCTCCTGGTACTCGGGTGCAACATTCCAGATGCTTTACTAACACTCTCCCCACTTGGAGACTCAGTGCCTTTAACCTCCTGTTTGGCCCAGTTTGCAATTTCTGCGGAAAATGAACAGGAATAGGGAGAACCAATGAGAGACTAGCTGGAGGTGTCTGGACGGGCAAATTTATCTCTCATTTCCCACCAGGAAGAGGAATTAACCAACGGCTCAGCGAGCCATGCCGGAACCACACTAGGGCCTGAAGCAATCCTGCGGTGTTGCGGCCACCTCACAAGAAAGCGAGTTGAAGAAAGGAGCTCAGGGGCACTGTCATTCGCAAACCTGCAGAGTTATAAATGACAGCTATCGTCCAAAAATATATTGAAGTAAGGCTGCCAAGAGGACTTGAAAGCGGGGCAGAATTGCAGGAAACCGATTTCAGGAGGTAGACGGGAATTGCATGTAAAGCATAGGAAAAGAGGCAGAACGTCCACAATGATGCACTTGGCCAAAAAGGGCGTATGCGTTTTTTCCTGAATATATTCAGGAAAAAACGCATACGCCCTTTTTGGCCAACCAAGCAAGCTTGCAAAGGAAATCTGCACTACAATGAAGTCTCACTGCCCCCCGGTCAAAAGGGCCATTTGAAAAAAGTGTAAAATCCAGAAAGGCAGGACAGGCCATGGAGAACTGGGAGCCTAGTTAGGCTGATGGGTGGGATGTAAATTGCCAAGAGGCACTCTGGAGAAGTGTATGGTGTTTCCTGAAACATCTAAAAAACAAAGCAACAGAGCCTAGGGCACTTCCACTTATGGTCCTATAGCTTAGGGAAATTAAAATCAAAAAGACACAGCCACCCCAAAGTTTGGGACGGCTCTGTTTACAAGAACCTCGTTTACGGTACAAGTTCAATATCACAGAAAGCGAAAAATGGATAAAGAAGTTGTGGTACTAACGTACAATGAAATATCACTCAGCAATGAAATCTATGTCATCAGGCCCATAGCAGCATAAGGAGTGGATTCAGGTATGATGATTCTAAGTGAAATAAGTCACACAGAAAAAGAAACATCATAAGATATCACTAATACACGGAATGTAAACTTGGCTACACAGGAACTGAATTACAAAACAGAATAGGGTCTCAAATGTAGAAAACCAACTTATGCTTGCTTAAGGGGAAAGGTGAGTTGGGGTGCTGCATAAAACCAGAGATTGAAATTAGCACAGATACCTTTCCATAAGCCAAATATGTAATAGACAAGAGCTACTGCTTGCTCAACGAAGTGGACTCAACACCCCATATTAAACGCCTAAGGATATACCTGACTAGTAAGAATCTTAAAACCTATGGATTTATATGTCTCCGAAAGAGAATCAAGCGTGTGTACAGCGGCATAAACGCAGCAGTGATAGGATTGGTGAGGTTCAGTGAGCAAATGCAGACCCTTTGAAGTCATATTGCATGGTACCCATTCCATGGTTCTCAACTCTCCAGGTTTAAGGGATTCTTCCTTCAGCTAAAACATGCATGTGGAACCCAGAGTATGATCCACCGTGTGATCGGGAAACGTGTTCAAATGTGTCTCAGTTTTCGTCCCCTGGTACTCGGGTGCAACATTCCAGACGCTTTACTAACACTCTCAACACTTGGAGACTCAGTGCCTTTAACCTCCTGTTTGGGCCAGTTTGCAATTTCTGCGGAAAATGAACAGGAATAGGGAGAACCAATGAGAGACTAGCTGGAGGTGTCTGGACGGGCAAATTTATCTCTCATTTCCCACCAGGAAGAGGAATTAACCAAAGGCTCAGCGAGCCATGCCGGAACCACACTAGGGCCTGAAGCAATCCTGCGGTGTTGCGGCCACCTCACAAGAAAGCGAGTTGAAGACAGGAGCTCAGCGGCACTGTCATTCGCAAACATGCAGAGTTATAAATGACAGCTATCGTCCAAAAATATATTGAAGTAAGGCTGCCAAGAGGACTTGAAAGCGGGGCAGAATTGCAGGAAACCGATTTCAGGAGGTAGACGGGAATTGCATGTAAAGCATAGGAAAAGAGGCAGAACGTCCACAATGATGCAGTTGGCCAAAAAGGGCGTATGCGTTTTTTCCTGAATATATTCAGGAAAAAACGCATACGCCCTTTTTGGCCAACCAAGCAAGCTTGCAAAGGAAATCTGCACTACAATGAAGTCTCACTGCCTCCCGGTCAAAAGGGCCATCTGAAAAAAGTGTAAAATCCAGAAAGGCAGGACAGGCCATGGAGAACTGGGAGCCTAGTTAGGCTGATGGGCGGGATGTAAATTGCCAAGAGGCACTCTGGAGAAGTGTATGGTGTTTCCTGAAACATCTAAAAAACAAAGCAACAGAGCCTAGGGCACTTCCACTTATGGTCCTATAGCTTAGGGAAATTAAAATCAAAAAGACACAGCCACCCCAAAGTTTGGGACGGCTCTGTTTACAAGAACCTCGTTTACGGTACAAGTTCAATATCACAGAAAGCGAAAAATGGATAAAGAAGTTGTGGTACTAACGTACAATGAAATATCACTCAGCAATGAAATCTATGTCATCAGGCCCATAGCAGCATAATGAGTGGATTCAGGTATGATGATTCTAAGTGAAATAAGTCACACAGAAAAAGAAACATCATAAGATATCACTAATACACGGAATGTAAACTTGGCTACACAGGAACTGAATTACAAAACAGAATAGGGTCTCAAATGTAGAAAACCAACTTATGCTTGCTTAAGGGGAAAGGTGAGTTGGGGTGCTGCATAAAACCAGAGATTGAAATTAGCACAGATACCTTTCCATAAGCCAAATATGTAATAGACAAGAGCTACTGCTTGCTCAACGAAGTGGACTCAACACCCCATATTAAACGCCTAAGAATATACCTGACTAGTAAGAATCTTAAAACCTATGGATTTATATGTCTCCGAAAGAGAATCAAGCGTGTGTACAGCGGCATAAACGCAGCAGTGATAGGATTGGTGAGGTTCAGTGAGCAAATGCAGACCCTTTGAAGTCATATTGCATGGTACCCATTCCATGGTTCTCAACTCTCCAGGTTTAAGGGATTCTTCCTTCAGCTAAAACCTGCATGTGGAACCCAGAGTATGATCCACCGTGTGATCGGGAAACGTGTTCAAATGTGTCTCAGTTTTCGTCCCCTGGTACTCGGGTGCAACATTCCAGACGCTTTACTAACACTCTCCCCACTTGGAGACTCATTGCCTTTAACCTCCTGTTTGGGCCAGTTTGCAATTTCTGCGGAAAATGAACAGGAATAGGGAGAACCAATGAGAGACTAGCTGGAGGTGTCTGGACGGTCAAATTTAACTCTCATTTCCCAACAGGAAGAGGAATTAACCAAAGGCTCAGCGAGCCATGCCGGAACCACACTAGGGCCTGAAGCAATCCTGCGGTGTTGCGGCCAGCTCACAAGAAAGCGAGTTGAAGAAAGGAGCTCAGGGGCACTGTCATTCGCAAACCTGCAGAGTTATAAATGACAGCTATCGTCCAAAAATATATTGAAGTAAGGCTGCCAAGAGGACTTGAAAGCGGGGCAGAATTGCAGGAAACCGATTTCAGGAGGTAGACGGGAATTGCATGTAAAGCATAGGAAAAGAGGCAGAACGTCCACAATGATGCACTTGGCCAAAAAGGGCGTATGCGTTTTTTCCTGAATATATTCAGGAAAAAACGCATACGCCCTTTTTGGCCAACCAAGCAAGCTTGCAAAGGAAATCTGCACTACAATGAAGTCTCACTGCCCCCCGGTCAAAAGGGCCATTTGAAAAAAGTGTAAAATCCAGAAAGGCAGGACAGGCCATGGAGAACTGGGAGCCTAGTTAGGCTGATGGGCGGGATGTAAATTGCCAAGAGGCACTCTGGAGAAGTGTATGGTGTTTCCTGAAACATCTAAAAAACAAAGCAACAGAGCCTAGGGCACTTCCACTTATGGTCCTATAGCTTAGGGAAATTAAAATCAAAAAGACACAGCCACCCCAAAGTTTGGGACGGCTCTGTTTACAAGAACCTCGTTTACGGTACAAGTTCAATATCACAGAAAGCGAAAAATGGATAAAGAAGTTGTGGTACTAACGTACAATGAAATATCACTCAGCAATGAAATCTATGTCATCAGGCCCATAGCAGCATAAGGAGTGGATTCAGGTATGATGATTCTAAGTGAAATAAGTCACACAGAAAAAGAAACATCATAAGATATCACTAATACACGGAATGTAAACTTGGCTACACAGGAACTGAATTACAAAACAGAATAGGGTCTCAAATGTAGAAAACCAACTTATGCTTGCTTAAGGGGAAAGGTGAGTTGGGGTGCTGCATAAAACCAGAGATTGAAATTAGCACAGATACCTTTCCATAAGCCAAATATGTAATAGAGAAGAGCTACTGCTTGCTCAACGAAGTGGACTCAACACCCCATATTAAACGCCTAAGAATATACCTGACTAGTAAGAATCTTAAAACCTATGGATTTATATGTCTCCGAAAGACAATCAAGCGTGTGTACAGCGGCATAAACGCAGCAGTGATAGGATTGTTGAGGTTCGGTGAGCAAATGCAGACCCTTTGAAGTCATATTGCATGGTACCCATTCCATGGTTCTCAACTCTCCAGGTTTAAGGGACTCTTCCTTCAGCTAAAACATGCATGTGGAACCCAGAGTATGATCCACCGTGTGATCGGGAAACGTGTTCAAATGTGTCTCAGTTTTCGTCTCCTGGTACTCGGGTGCAACATTCCAGACGCTTTACTAACACTCTCCCCACTTGGAGACTCAGTGCCTTTAACCTCCTGTTTGGCCCAGTTTGCAATTTCTGCGGAAAATGAACAGGAATAGGGAGAACCAATGAGAGACTAGCTGGAGGTGTCTGGACGGGCAAATTTATCTCTCATTTCCCACCAGGAAGAGGAATTAACCAAAGGCTCAGCGAGCCATGCCGGAACCACACTAGGGCCTGAAGCAATCCTGCGGTGTTGCGGCCACCTCACAAGAAAGCGAGTTGAAGAAAGGAGCTCAGGGGCACTGTCATTCGCAAACCTGCAGAGTTATAAATGACAGCTATCGTCCAAAAATATATTGAAGTAAGGCTGCCAAGAGGACTTGAAAGCGGGGCAGAATTGCAGGAAACCGATTTCAGGAGGTAGACGGGAATTGCATGTAAAGCATAGGAAAAGAGGCAGAACGTCCACAATGATGCACTTGGCCAAAAAGGGCGTATGCGTTTTTTCCTGAATATATTCAGGAAAAAACGCATACGCCCTTTTTGGCCAACCAAGCAAGCTTGCAAAGGAAATCTGCACTACAATGAAGTCTCACTGCCCCCCGGTCAAAAGGGCCATCTGAAAAAAGTGTAAAATCCAGAAAGGCAGGACAGGCCATGGAGAACTGGGAGCCTAGTTAGGCTGATGGGCGGGATGTAAATTGCCAAGAGGCACTCTGGAGAAGTGTATGGTGTTTCCTGAAACATCTAAAAAACAAAGCAACAGAGCCTAGGGCACTTCCACTTATGGTCCTATAGCTTAGGGAAATTAAAATCAAAAAGACACAGCCACCCCAAAGTTTGGGATGGCTCTGTTTACAAGAACCTCGTTTACGGTACAAGTTCAATATCACAGAAAGCGAAAAATGGATAAAGAAGTTGTGGTACTAACGTACAATGAAATATCACTCAGCAATGAAATCTATGTCATCAGGCCCATAGCAGCATAATGAGTGGATTCAGGTATGATGATTCTAAGTGAAATAAGTCACACAGAAAAAGAAACATCATAAGATATCACTAATACACGGAATGTAAACTTGGCTACACAGGAACTGAATTACAAAACAGAATAGGTTCTCAAATGTAGAAAACCAACTTATGCTTGCTTAAGGGGAAAGGTGAGTTGGGGTGCTGCATAAAACCAGAGATTGAAATTAGCACAGATACCTTTCCATAAGCCAAATATGTAATAGACAAGAGCTACTGCTTGCTCAACGAAGTGGACTCAACACCCCATATTAAACGCCTAATAATATACCTGACTAGTAAGAATCTTAAAACCTATGGATTTATATGTCTCCGAAAGAGAATCAAGCGTGTGTACAGCGGCATAAACGCAGCAGTGATAGGATTGGTGAGGTTCAGTGAGCAAATGCAGACCCTTTGAAGTCATATTGCATGGTACCCATTCCATGGTTCTCAACTCTCCAGGTTTAAGGGATTCTTCCTTCAGCTAAAACCTGCATGTGGAACCCAGAGTATGATCCACCGTGTGATCGGGAAACGTGTTCAAATGTGTCTCAGTTTTCGTCCCCTGGTACTCGGGTGCAACATTCCAGACGCTTTACTAACACTCTCCCCACTTGGAGACTCAGTGCCTTTAACCTCCTGTTTGGGCCAGTTTGCAATTTCTGCGGAAAATGAACAGGAATAGGGAGAACCAATGAGAGACTAGCTGGAGGTGTCTGGACGGGCAAATTTAACTCTCATTTCCCACCAGGAAGAGGAATTAACCAAAGGCTCAGCGAGCCATGCCGGAACCACACTAGGGCCTGAAGCAATCCTGCGGTGTTGCGGCCACCTCACAAGAAAGCGAGTTGAAGAAAGGAGCTCAGGGGCACTGTCATTCACAAACCTGCAGAGTTATAAATGACAGCTATCGTCCAAAAATATATTGAAGTAAGGCTGCCAAGAGGACTTGAAAGCGGGGCAGAATTGCAGGAAACCGATTTCAGGAGGTAGACGGGAATTGCATGTAAAGCATAGGAAAAGAGGCAGAACGTCCACAATGATGCACTTGGCCAAAAAGGGCGTATGCGTTTTTTCCTGAATATATTCAGGAAAAAACGCATACGCCCTTTTTGGCCAACCAAGCAAGCTTGCAAAGGAAATCTGCACTACAATGAAGTCTCACTGCCTCCCGGTCAAAAGGGCCATTTGAAAAAAGTGTAAAATCCAGAAAGGCAGGACAGGCCATGGAGAACTGGGAGCCTAGTTAGGCTGATGGGCGGGATGTAAATTGCCAAGAGGCACTCTGGAGAAGTGTATGGTGTTTCCTGAAACATCTAAAAAACAAAGCAACAGAGCCTAGGGCACTTCCACTTATGGTCCTATAGCTTAGGGAAATTAAAATCAAAAAGACACAGCCACCCCAAAGTTTGGGACGGCTCTGTTTACAAGAACCTCGTTTACGGTACAAGTTCAATATCACAGAAAGCGAAAAATGGATAAAGAAGTTGTGGTACTAACGTACAATGAAATATCACTCAGCAATGAAATCTATGTCATCAGGCCCATAGCAGCATAAGGAGTGGATTCAGGTATGATGATTCTAAGTGAAATAAGTCACACAGAAAAAGAAACATCATAAGATATCACTAATACACGGAATGTAAACTTGGCTACACAGGAACTGAATTACAAAACAGAATAGGGTCTCAAATGTAGAAAACAAACTTATGCTTGCTTAAGGGGAAAGGTGAGTTGGGGTGCTGCATAAAACCAGAGATTGAAATTAGCACAGATACCTTTCCATAAGCCAAATATGTAATAGAGAAGAGCTACTGCTTGCTCAGCGAAGTGGACTCAACACCCCATATTAAACGCCTAAGAATATACCTGACTAGTAAGAATCTTAAAACCTATGGATTTATATGTCTCCGAAAGAGAATCAAGCGTGTGTACAGCGGCATAAACGCAGCAGTGATAGGATTGGTGAGGTTCAGTGAGCAAATGCAGACCCTTTGAAGTCATATTGCATGGTACCCATTCCATGGTTCTCAACTCTCCAGGTTTAAGGGATTCTTCCTTCAGCTAAAACATGCATGTGGAACCCAGAGTATGATCCACCGTGTGATCGGGAAACGTGTTCAAATGTGTCTCAGTTTTCGTCCCCTGGTACTCGGGTGCAACATTCCAGACGCTTTACTAACACTCTCCCCACTTGGAGACTCAGTGCCTTTAACCTCCTGTTTGGGCCAGTTTGCAATTTCTGCGGAAAATGAACAGGAATAGGGAGAACCAATGAGAGACTAGCTGGAGGTGTCTGGACGGTCAAATTTAACTCTCATTTCCCACCAGGAAGAGGAATTAACCAAAGGCTCAGCGAGCCATGCCGGAACCACACTAGGGCCTGAAGCAATCCTGCGGTGTTGCGGCCACCTCACAAGAAAGCGAGTTGAAGAAAGGAGCTCAGGGGCACTGTCATTCGCAAACCTGCAGAGTTATAAATGACAGCTATCGTCCAAAAATATATTGAAGTAAGGCTGCCAAGAGGACTTGAAAGCGGGGCAGAATTGCAGGAAACCAATTTCAGGAGGTAGACTGGAATTGCATGTAAAGCATAGGAAAAGAGGCAGAACGTCCACAATGATGCACTTGGCCAAAAAGGGCGTATGCGTTTTCTCCTGAATATATTCAGGAAAAAACGCATACGCCCTTTTTGGCCAACCAAGCAAGCTTGCAAAGGAAATCTGCACTACAATGAAGTCTCACTGCCCCCCGGTCAAAAGGGCCATCTGAAAAAAGTGTAAAATCCAGAAAGGCAGGACAGGCCATGGAGAACTGGGAGCCTAGTTAGGCTGATGGGCGGGATGTAACTTGCCAACAGCCACTCTGGAGAAGTGTATGGTGTTTCCTGAAACATCCAAAAAACAAAGCAACAGAGCCTAGGGCACTTCCACTTATGGTCCTATAGCTTAGGGAAATTAAAATCAAAAAGACACAGCCACCACAAAGTTTGGGACGGCTCTGTTTACAAGAACCTCGTTTACGGTACAAGTTCAATATCACAGAAAGCGAAAAATTGATAAAGTAGTTGTGGTACTAACGAACAATGCAATATCACTCAGCAATGAAATCTATGTCATCAGGCCCATAGCAGCATAATGAGTGGATTCAGGTACGATGATTCTAAGTGAAATAAGTCACACAGAAAAAGAAACATCATAAGATATCGCTAATACACGGAATGTAAACTTGGCTACACAGGAACTGAATTACAAAACAGAATAGGGTCTCAAATGTAGAAAACCAACTTATGCTTGCTTAAGGGGAAAGGTGAGTTGGGGTGCTGCATAAAACCAGAGATTGAAATTAGCACAGATACCTTTCCATAAGCCAAATATGTAATAGACAAGAGCTACTGCTTGCTCAACGAAGTGGACTCTACACCCCATATTAAACGCCTAAGAATATACCTGACTAGTAAGAATCTTAAAACCTATGGATTTATATGTCTCCGAAAGAGAATCAAGCGTGTGTACAGCGGCATAAACGCAGCAGTGATAGGATTGTTGAGGTTCGGTGAGCAAATGCAGACCCTTTGAAGTCATATTGCATGGTACCCATTCCATGGTTCTCAACTCTCCAGGTTTAAGGGATTCTTCCTTCAGCTAAAACATGCATGTGGAACCCAGAGTATGATCCACCGTGTGATCGGGAAACGTGTTCAAATGTGTCTCAGTTTTCGTCTCCTGGTACTCGGGTGCAACATTCCAGACGCTTTACTAACACTCTCCCCACTTGGAGACTCAGTGCCTTTAACCTCCTGTTTGGCCCAGTTTGCAATTTATGCGGAAAATGAACAGGAATAGGGAGAACCAATGAGAGACTAGCTGGAGGTGTCTGGACGGGCAAATTTATCTCTCATTTCCCACCAGGAAGAGGAATTAACCAAAGGCTCAGCGAGCCAT
>NW_028132402.1:0-29470 GCF_964374135.1 Grampus griseus | reverse complement strand
TCAGCTAAAACATGCATGTGGAACCCAGAGTATGATCAACCATGTGATCGGGAGACGTGTTCAAATATGTCTCAGTTTTCGTACCCTGGTACTCGGGTGCAACATTCCAGACGCTTTACTAACACTCTCCCGATTTGGAGAGTCAGTCCCTTAAACCTCCTGTTTAGCCCAGTTTGCAATTTCTGCGGAAGATGAACAGGAATAGCGAGAACCAATGAGAGACTAGCTGGAGGTGTCTGGACGGGCAAATTTAACTCTCATTTCCCACCAGGAAGAGGAATTAACCAAAGGCTCAGCGTGCCGTGCTGGAACAAGATTAGGGCCTGAAGCCATCCTGCGGTGTTGCGGCCAGCTCAAAAGAAAACGAGTTGAAGAAAGGAGCTCAGGGGCACTGTAATTCACAAACCTGCAGAGTTATAAATGACAGCTATCGTCCAAAAATAGACTGAAGTAAGGCTGCCAAGAGGACTTGAAAGCGGGGCAGAATTGCAGGAAACCGATTTCAGGAGGTAGACTGGAATTGCATTGAAAGCATAGGAAAAGAGGCAGAACGTCCACAATGATGCACTTGGCCAAAAAGGGCGTATGCGTTTTTTCCTGAATATATTCAGGAAAAAACGCATACGCCCTTTTTGGCCAACCAAGCAAGCTTGCAAAGGAAATCTGCACTACAATGAAGTCTCACTTCCCCCCGGTCAAAAGGGCCATCTGAAAAAAGTGTAAAATCCAGAAAGGCAGGACAGGCCATGGAGAACTGGGAGCCTTGTTATGCTGCTGGGCGGGATGTAAATTGCCAACAGACACTCGGGAGAAGTGTATGGTGTTTCCTGAAACATCTAAACAACAAAGCAACAGAGCCTAGGGCACTTCCACTTATGGTCCTATAGCTTAGGGAAATTAAAATCAAAAAGACACAGCCACCCCAAAGTTTGGGACGCCTCTGTTTACAAGAACCTCATTTACAGTACAAGTTCAACAACGCAGAAAGTGAAAAATGGATAAAGAAGTTGTGGTATTTACTTGCAAAGCAATATCACTAAGCAATGAAATCTATGTCATCAGGCCCTTAGCAGCACAATGAGTGGATTCAGGTATGATGATTCTAACTGAAATAAGTCACACAGAAAATGAAACATCATAAGTTATCAGTAATACACGGAATGTAAACTTGGCTACACAGGAACTGAATTACAGAACAGAACAGGGTCTCAAATTTAGAAAACCAACTTATGCTTGCTTAAGGGGAAAGGTGAGTTGGGGTGCTGCATAAAACCAGAGATTGAAATGAGCACAGATAAAGTTCCTTAAGCCAAATATGGAATAGACAAGAGCTACTCCTTGCTCAACGAAATGGACTCAACACCCTATATTAAACGCCTAAGAATGTACCTGACTAGTAAGTATCTTAAAACCTATGGATTGCTATGTCTCCAAAAGAGAATCAAGCGTGTGTACAGGGGCATAAACGCAGCAGTGATAGGATTGGAGAGGTTCGGTGAGCAAATGAAGACCCTTTGAAGTCAATTTGCATGGTACCCATTACACGGGTCTCAACTCTCCAGGTTTAAGGTATTCTTCCTTCAGCTAAACATGCATGTGGAACCCAGAGTATGATCAACCGTGTGAACGGGAGACGTGTTCAAATATGTCTCAGTTTTCCTCCCCTGGTACTTGGGTGCAACATTCCAGATTCTTTACTAACACTCTCCCGACTTGGAGAGTCAGCGCCTTTAACCTCCTGTTTGACCCAGTTTGCAATTTCTGCGGAAGATGAACAGGAATAGGGAGAACCAATGAGAGACTAGCTGGAGTTGTCTGGACGGGCAAATTTAACTCTCATTTCCCACCAGGAAGAGGAAATAACCAAAGGCTCAGTGTGCCGTGCCGGAACCAGATTAGAGCCTGAAGCCATCCTGCGGTGTTGCGGCCAGCTCAAAAGAAAGCGAGTTGAAGAAAGGAGCTCAGGGGCACTGTAATTCACAAACCTGCAGAGTTATAAATGACAGCTATCGTCCAAAAATATACTGAAGTAAGGCTGCCAAGAGGACTTGAAAGCGGGGCAGAATTGCAGGAAACCGATTTCAGGAGGTAGACTGGAATTGCATTGAAAGCATAGGAAAAGAGGCAGAACGTCCACAATGATGCACTTGGCCTAAAAGGGCGTATGCGTTTTTTCCTGAATATATTCAGGAAAAAACGCATACGCCCTTTTTGGCCAACCAAGCAAGCTTGCAAAGGAAATCTGCACTACAATGAAGTCTCACTTCCCCCCGGTCAAAAGGGTCATCTGAAAAAAGTGTAAAATCCAGCAAGGCAGGACAGGCCATGGAGAACTGGGAGCCTTTTTATGCTGATGGGCGGGATGTAAATTGCCAACAGACACTCGGGAGAAGTGTATGGTGTTTCCTGAAACATCTAAAAAACAAAGCAACAGAGCCTAGGGCACTTAGACTTATGGTCCTATAGCTTAGGGAAATTAAAATCAAAAAGACACAGCCACCCCAAAGTTTGGAACGGCTCTGTTTACAAGCACCTCGTTTACAGTACAAGTTCAACATCGCAGAAAGTGAAAAATGGATAAAGAACTTGTGGTATTTACTTACAAAGCAATATCACTCAGCAATGAAATCTATGTCATCAGGCCCTTAGCAGCACAATGAGTGGATTCAGGTATGATGATTCTAACTGAAATAAGTCACACAGAAAAAGAAACATCATAAGATATCAGTAATACACGGAATGTAAACTTGGCTACACAGAAACTGAATTTCAGAACAGAAGAGGGTCTCAAATTTAGAAAACCAACTTATGCTTGCTTAAGGGGAAAGGTGAGTTGGGGTGCTGCATAAAACCAGAGATTGAAATGAGCACAGATAAAGTTCCTTAAGCCAAATATGGAATAGACAAGAGCTACTCCTTGCTCAACGAAATGGACTCAACACCCCATATTAAACGCCTAAGAATGTACCTGACTAGTAAGTATCTTAAAACCTATGGATTGCTATGTCTCCGAAAGAGAATCAAGCATGTGTACAGGGGCATAAACACAGCAGTGATAGGATTGGAGAGGTTCGGTGAGCAAATGAAGACCCTTTGAAGTCATATTGCATGGTACCCATTCCACGGGTTTCAACTACCCAGGTTTAAGGTATTCTTCCTACAGCTAAAACATGCATGTGGAACCCAGAGTATGATCAACCATGTGATCGGGAGACGTGTTCAAATATGTCTCAGTTTTCGTACCCTGGTACTCGGGTGCAACATTCCAGACGCTTTACTAACACTCTCCTGACTTGGAGAGTCAGTCCCTTTAACCTCCTGTTTGGCCCAGTTTGCAATTTCAGCGGAAGATGAACAGGATAGCGAGAACCAATGAGAGACTTGCTGGAGGTGTCTGGACGGGCAAATTTAACTCTCATTTCCCACCAGGAAGAGGAATTAACCAAAGGCTCAGCGTGCCGTGCTGGAACAAGATTAGGGCCTGAAGCCATCCTGCGGTGTTGCGGCCAGGTCACAAGAAAGCGAGTTGAAGAAAGGAGCTCAGCGGCACTGTAATTCACAAACCTGCAGAGTTATAAATGACAGCTATCGTCCAAAAATATACTGAAGTAAGGCTGCCAAGAGGACTTGAAAGCGGGGCAGAATTGCAGGAAACCGATTTCAGGAGGTAGACTGGAATTGCATTGAAAGCATAGGAAAAGAGGCAGAACGTCCACAATGATGCACTTGGCCAAAAAGGGCGTATGCGTTTTTTCCTGAATATATTCAGGAAAAAACGCATACGCCCTTTTTGGCCAACCAAGCAAGCTTGCAAAGGAAATCTGCACTACAATGAAGTCTCACTTCCCCCCCCCCGGGCAAAAGGGCCATCTGAAAAAAGTGTAAAATTCAGCAAGGCAGGACAGGCCATGGAGAACTGAGAGCCTTGTTATGCTGCTGGGCGGGATGTAAATTGCCAACAGACACTCGGGAGAAGTGTATGGTGTTTCCTGAAACATCTAAAAAACAAAGCAACAGAGCCTAGGGCACTTCCACTTATGGTCCTATAGCTTAGGGAAATTAAAATCAAAAAGACACAACCACCCCAAAGTTTGGGACGCCTCTGTTTACAAGAACCTCGTTTACAGTACAAGTTCAACATCGCAGAAAATGAAAAATGGATAAAGAAGTTGTGGTATTTACTTACAAAGCAATATCACTCAGCAATGAAATCTATGTCATCAGGCCCTTAGCAGCACAATGAGTGGATTCAGGTATGATGATTCTAACTGAAATAAGTCACACAGAAAAAGAAACATCATAAGGTATCAGTAATACACGGAATGTAAACTTGGCTACACAGGAACTGAATTCCAAAACAGAACAGCGTCTCAAATTTAGAAAACCAACTTATGCTTGCTGAAGGGGAAAGGTGAGTTGGGGTGCTGCATAAAACCAGAGATTGAAATGAGCACAGATAAAGTTCCTTAAGCCAAATATGGAATAGACAAGAGCTACTCCTTGCTCAACGAAATGGACTCAACACCCCATATTAAACGCCTAAGAATGTACCTGACTAGTAAGTATCTTAAAACCTATGGATTGCTATGTCTCTGAAAGAGAATCAAGTGTGTGTACAGGGGCATAAACGCAGCAGTGATAGGATTGGAGAGGTTCGGTGAGCAAATGAAGACCCTTTGAAGTCAATTTGCATGGTACCCATTACACGGGTCTCAACTCTCCAGGTTTAAGGTATTCTTCCTTCAGCTAAAACATGCATGTGGAACCCAGAGTATGATCAACCGTGTGAACGGGAGACGTGTTCAAATATGTCTCAGTTTTCCTCCCCTGGTACTCGGGTGCAACATTCCAGATTCTTTACTAACACTCTCCCGACTTGGAGAGTCAGCGCCTTTAACCTCCTGTTTGGCCCAGTTTGCAATTTCTGCGGAAGATGAACAGGAATAGGGAGAACCAATGAGAGACTAGCTGGAGTTGTCTGGACGGGCAAATTTAACTCTCATTTCCCACCAGGAAGAGGAAATAACCAAAGGCTCAGTGTGCCGTGCCGGAACCAGATTAGAGCCTGAAGCCATCCTGCGGTGTTGCGGCCAGCTCAAAAGAAAGCGAGTTGAAGAAAGGAGCTCAGGGGCACTGTAATTCACAAACCTGCAGAGTTATAAATGACAGCTATCGTCCAAAAATATACTGAAGTAAGGCTGCCAAGAGGACTTGAAAGCGGGGCAGAATTGCAGGAAACCGATTTCAGGAGGTAGACTGGAATTGCATTGAAAGCATAGGAAAAGAGGCAGAACGTCCACAATGATGCACTTGGCCAAAAAGGGCGTATGCGTTTTTTCCTGAATATATTCAGGAAAAAACGCATACGCCCTTTTTGGCCAACCAAGCAAGCTTGCAAAGGAAATCTGCACTACAATGAAGTCTCACTTCCCCCCGGTCAAAAGGGTCATCTGAAAAAAGTGTAAAATCCAGCAAGGCAGGACAGGCCATGGAGAACTGGGAGCCTTTTTATGCTGATGGGCGGGATGTAAATTGCCAACAGACACTCGGGAGAAGTGTATGGTGTTTCCTGAAACATCTAAAAAACAAAGCAACAGAGCCTAGGGCACTTAGACTTATGGTCCTATAGCTTAGGGAAATTAAAATCAAAAAGACACAGCCACCCCAAAGTTTGGAACGGCTCTGTTTACAAGCACCTCGTTTACAGTACAAGTTCAACATCGCAGAAAGTGAAAAATGGATAAAGAACTTGTGGTATTTACTTACAAAGCAATATCACTCAGCAATGAAATCTATGTCATCAGGCCCTTAGCAGCACAATGAGTGGATTCAGGTATGATGATTCTAACTGAAATAAGTCACACAGAAAAAGAAACATCATAAGATATCAGTAATACACGGAATGTAAACTTGGCTACACAGAAACTGAATTTCAGAACAGAAGAGGGTCTCAAATTTAGAAAACCAACTTATGCTTGCTTAAGGGGAAAGGTGAGTTGGGGTGCTGCATAAAACCAGAGATTGAAATGAGCACAGATAAAGTTCCTTAAGCCAAATATGGAATAGACAAGAGCTACTCCTTGCTCAACGAAATGGACTCAACACCCCATATTAAACGCCTAAGAATGTACCTGACTAGTAAGTATCTTAAAACCTATGGATTGCTATGTCTCCGAAAGAGAATCAAGCATGTGTACAGGGGCATAAACACAGCAGTGATAGGATTGGAGAGGTTCGGTGAGCAAATGAAGACCCTTTGAAGTCATATTGCATGGTACCCATTCCACGGGTTTCAACTACCCAGGTTTAAGGTATTCTTCCTACAGCTAAAACATGCATGTGGAACCCAGAGTATGATCAACCATGTGATCGGGAGACGTGTTCAAATATGTCTCAGTTTTCGTACCCTGGTACTCGGGTGCAACATTCCAGACGCTTTACTAACACTCTCCTGACTTGGAGAGTCAGTCCCTTTAACCTCCTGTTTGGCCCAGTTTGCAATTTCAGCGGAAGATGAACAGGATAGCGAGAACCAATGAGAGACTTGCTGGAGGTGTCTGGACGGGCAAATTTAACTCTCATTTCCCACCAGGAAGAGGAATTAACCAAAGGCTCAGCGTGCCGTGCTGGAACAAGATTAGGGCCTGAAGCCATCCTGCGGTGTTGCGGCCAGGTCACAAGAAAGCGAGTTGAAGAAAGGAGCTCAGCGGCACTGTAATTCACAAACCTGCAGAGTTATAAATGACAGCTATCGTCCAAAAATATACTGAAGTAAGGCTGCCAAGAGGACTTGAAAGCGGGGCAGAATTGCAGGAAACCGATTTCAGGAGGTAGACTGGAATTGCATTGAAAGCATAGGAAAAGAGGCAGAACGTCCACAATGATGCACTTGGCCAAAAAGGGCGTATGCGTTTTTTCCTGAATATATTCAGGAAAAAACGCATACGCCCTTTTTGGCCAACCAAGCAAGCTTGCAAAGGAAATCTGCACTACAATGAAGTCTCACTTCCCCCCCCCCCCCCGGGCAAAAGGGCCATCTGAAAAAAGTGTAAAATTCAGCAAGGCAGGACAGGCCATGGAGAACTGAGAGCCTTGTTATGCTGCTGGGCGGGATGTAAATTGCCAACAGACACTCGGGAGAAGTGTATGGTGTTTCCTGAAACATCTAAAAAACAAAGCAACAGAGCCTAGGGCACTTCCACTTATGGTCCTATAGCTTAGGGAAATTAAAATCAAAAAGACACAGCCACCCCAAAGTTTGGGACGCCTCTGTTTACAAGAACCTCATTTACAGTACAAGTTCAACATCGCAGAAAGTGAAAAATGGATAAAGAAGTTGTGGTATTTACTTGCAAAGCAATATCACTCAGCAATGAAATCTATGTCATCAGGCCCTTAGCAGCACAATGAGTGGATTCAGGTATGATGATTCTAACTGAAATAAGTCACACATAAAATGAAACATCATAAGGTATCAGTAATACACGGAATGTAAACTTGGCTACACAGGAACTGAATTACAGAACAGAACAGGGTCTCAAATTTAGAAAACCAACTTATGCTTGCTTAAGGGGAAAGGTGAGTTGGGGTGCTGCATAAAACCAGAGATTGAAATGAGCACAGATAAAGTTCCTTAAGCCAAATATGGAATAGACAAGAGCTACTCCTTGCTCAACGAAATGGACTCAACACCCTATATTAAACGCCTAAGAATGTACCTGACTAGTAAGTATCTTAAAACCTATGGATTGCTATGTCTCCAAAAGAGAATCAAGCGTGTGTACAGGGGCATAAACGCAGCAGTGATAGGATTGGAGAGGTTCGGTGAGCAAATGAAGACCCTTTGAAGTCAATTTGCATGGTACCCATTACACGGGTCTCAACTCTCCAGGTTTAAGGTATTCTTCCTTCAGCTAAAACATGCATGTGGAACCCAGAGTATGATCAACCGTGTGAACGGGAGACGTGTTCAAATATGTCTCAGTTTTCCTCCCCTGGTACTCGGGTGCAACATTCCAGATTCTTTACTAACACTCTCCCGACTTGGAGAGTCAGCGCCTTTAACCTCCTGTTTGGCCCAGTTTGCAATTTCTGCGGAAGATGAACAGGAATAGGGAGAACCAATGAGAGACTTGCTGGAGGTGTCTGGACGGGCAAATTTAACTCTCATTTCCCACCAGGAAGAGGAAATAACCAAAGGCTCAGTGTGCCGTGCCGGAACCAGATTAGAGCCTGAAGCCATCCTGCGGTGTTGCGGCCAGCTCAAAAGAAAGCGAGTTGAAGAAAGGAGCTCAGCGGCACTGTAATTCACAAACCTGCAGAGTTATAAATGACAGCTATCGTCCAAAAATATACTGAAGTAAGGCTGCCAAGAGGACTTGAAAGCGGGGCAGAATTGCAGGAAACCGATTTCAGGAGGTAGACTGGAATTGCATTGAAAGCATAGGAAAAGAGGCAGAACGTCCACAATGATGCACTTGGCCAAAAAGGGCGTATGCGTTTTTTCCTGAATATATTCAGGGAAAAACGCATACGCCCTTTTTGGCCAACCAAGCAAGCTTGCAAAGGAAATCTGCACTACAATGAAGTCTCACTTCCCCCCGGTCAAAAGGGCCATCTGAAAAAAGTGTAAAATCCTGCAAGGCAGGACAGGCCATGGAGAACTGAGAGCCTTGTTATGCTGCTGGGCGGGATGTAAATTGCCAACAGACACTCGGGAGAAGTGTATGGTGTTTCCTGAAACATCTAAAAAACAAAGCAACAGAGCCTAGGGCACTTCCACTTATGGTCCTATAGCTTAGGGAAATTAAAATCAAAAAGACACAGCCACCCCAAAGTTTGGAACGGCTCTGTTTACAAGAACCTCGTTTACAGTACAAGTTCAACATCGCAGAAAGTGAAAAATGGATAAAGAACTTGTGGTATTTACTTACAAAGCAATATCACTCAGCAATGAAATCTATGTCATCAGGCCCTTAGCAGCACAATGAGTGGATTCAGGTATGATGATTCTAACTGAAATAAGTCACACAGAAAAAGAAACATCATAAGATATCACTAATACACGGAATATAAACTTGGCTACACAGGAACTGAATTCCAAAACAGAACAGCGTCTCAAATTTAGAAAACCAACTTATGCTTGCTTAAGGGGAAAGGTGAGTTGGGGTGCTGCATAAAACCAGAGATTGAAATGAGCACAGATAAAGTTCCTTAAGCCAAATATGGAATAGACAAGAGCTACTCCTTGCTCAACGAAATGGACTCAACACCGCATATTAAACGCCTAAGAATGTACCTGACTAGTAAGTATCTTAAAACCTATGGATTGCTATGTCTCCGAAAGAGAATCAAGCATGTGTACAGGGGCATAAACGCAGCAGTGATAGGATTGGAGAGGTTCGGTGAGCAAATGAAGACCCTTTGATGTCATATTGCATGGTACCCATTCCACGGGTTTCAACTACCCAGGTTTAAGGTATTCTTCCTTCAGCTAAAACATGCATGTGGAACCCAGAGTATGATCAACCGTGTGAACGGGAGACGTGTTCAAATATGTCTCAGTTTTCCTCCCCTGGTACTCGGGTGCAACATTCCAGATTCTTTACTAACACTCTCCCGACTTGGAGAGTCAGCGCCTTTAACCTCCTGTTTGGCCCAGTTTGCAATTTCTGCGGAAGATGAACAGGAATAGGGAGAACCAATGAGAGACTAGCTGGAGGTGTCTGGACGGGCAAATTTAACTCTCATTTCCCACCAGGAAGAGGAAATAACCAAAGGCTCAGTGTGCCGTGCCGGAACCAGATTAGGGCCTGAAGCCATCCTGCGGTGTTGCGGCCAGCTCAAAAGAAAGCGAGTTGAAGAAAGGAGCTCAGGGGCACTGTAATTCACAAACCTGCAGAGTTATAAATGACAGCTATCGTCCAAAAATATACTGAAGTAAGGCTGCCAAGAGGACTTGAAAGCGGGGCAGAATTGCAGGAAACCGATTTCAGGAGGTAGACTGGAATTGCATTGAAAGCATAGGAAAAGAGGCAGAACGTCCACAATGATGCACTTGGCCAAAAAGGGCGTATGCGTTTTTTCCTGAATATATTCAGGAAAAAACGCATACGCCCTTTTTGGCCAACCAAGCAAGCTTGCAAAGGAAATCTGCACTACAATGAAGTCTCACTTCCCCCCGGTCAAAAGGGCCATCTGAAAAAAGTGTAAAATCCAGCAAGGCAGGACAGGCCATGGAGAACTGGGAGCCTTGTTATGCTGCTGGGCGGGATGTAAATTGCCAACAGACACTCGGGAGAAGTGTATGGTGTTTCCTGAAACATCTAAAAAACAAAGCAACAGAGCCTAGGGCACTTCCACTTATGGTCCTATAGCTTAGGGAAATTAAAATAAAAAAGACACACCCACCCCAAAGTTTGGAACGGCTCTGTTTACAAGAACCTCGTTTACCGTACAAGTTCAATATCACAGAAAGTGAAAAATGGATAAAGAACTTGTGGTACTTACGTACAATGCAGTATCACTCAGCAATGAAATCTATGTCATCAGGCCCTTAGCAGCACAATGAGTGGATTCAGGTATGATGATTCTAACTGAAATAAGTCACACAGAAAAAGAAACACCATAAGATATCACTAATACACAGAATATAAACTTGGCTACACAGGAACTGAATTCCAAAACAGAACAGGGTCTCAAATTTAGAAAACCAACTTATGCTTGCTTAAGGGGAAAGGTGAGTTGGGGTGCTGCATAAAACCAGAGATTGAAATGAGCACAGATAAAGTTCTTTAAGCCAAATATGGAATAGACAAGAGCTACTCCTTGCTCAACGAAATGGACTCAACACCCCATATTAAACGCCTAAGAATGTACCTGACTAGTAAGTATCTTAAAACCTATGGATTGCTATGTCTCCGAAAGAGAATCAAGCGTGTGTACAGGGGCATAAACGCAGCAGTGATAGGATTGGAGAGGTTCGGTGAGCAAATGAAGACCCTTTGTAGTCAATTTGCATGGTACCCATTACACGGGTCTCAACTCTCCAGGTTTAAGGTATTCTTCCTTCAGCTAAAACATGCATGTGGAACCCAGAGTATGATCAACCGTGTGAACGGGAGACGTGTTCAAATATGTCTCAGTTTTCCTCCCCTGGTACTCGGGTGCAACATTCCAGATTCTTTACTAACACTCTCCCGACTTGGAGAGTCAGCGCCTTTAACCTCCTGTTTGGCCCAGTTTGCAATTTCTGCGGAAGATGAACAGGAATAGGGAGAACCAATGAGAGACTAGCTGGAGTTGTCTGGACGGGCAAATTTAACTCTCATTTCCCACCAGGAAGAGGAAATAACCAAAGGCTCAGTGTGCCGTGCCGGAACCAGATTAGAGCCTGAAGCCATCCTGCGGTGTTGCGGCCAGCTCAAAAGAAAGCGAGTTGAAGAAAGGAGCTCAGGGGCACTGTAATTCACAAACCTGCAGAGTTATAAATGACAGCTATCGTCCAAAAATATACTGAAGTAAGGCTGCCAAGAGGACTTGAAAGCGGGGCAGAATTGCAGGAAACCGATTTCAGGAGGTAGACTGGAATTGCATTGAAAGCATAGGAAAAGAGGCAGAACGTCCACAATGATGCACTTGGCCAAAAAGGGCGTATGCGTTTTTTCCTGAATATATTCAGGAAAAAACGCATACGCCCTTTTTGGCCAACCAAGCAAGCTTGCAAAGGAAATCTGCACTACAATGAAGTCTCACTTCCCCCCGGTCAAAAGGGCCATCTGAAAAAAGTGTAAAATCCAGCAAGGCAGGACAGGCCATGGAGAACTGGGAGCCTTGTTATGCTGCTGGGCGGGATGTAAATTGCCAACAGACACTCGGGAGAAGTGTATGGTGTTTCCTGAAACATCTAAAAAACAAAGCAACAGAGCCTAGGGCACTTCCACTTATGGTCCTATAGCTTAGGGAAATTAAAATCAAAAAGACACACCCACCCCAAAGTTTGGAACGACTCTGTTTACAAGAACCTCGTTTACAGTACAAGTTCAACATCGCAGAAAGTGAAAAATGGATAAAGAACTTGTGGTATTTACTTACAAAGCAATATCACTCAGCAATGAAATCTATGTCATCAGGCCCTTAGCAGCACAATGAGTGGATTCAGGTATGATGATTCTAACTGAAATAAGTCACACAGAAAAAGAAACATCATAAGATATCAGTAATACACGGAATGTAAACTTGGCTACACAGGAACTGAATTCCAAAACAGAACAGGGTCTCAAATTTAGAAAACCAACTTATGCTTGCTTAAGGGGAAAGGTGAGTTGGGGTGCTGCATAAAACCAGAGATTGAAATGAGCACAGATAAAGTTCCTTAAGCCAAATATGGAATAGACAAGAGCTACTCCTTGCTCAACGAAATGAACTCAACACCGCATATTAAACGTCTAAGAATGTACCTGACTAGTAAGTATCTTAAAACCTATGGATTGCTATGTCTCCGAAAGAGAATCAAGCATGTGTTCAGGGGCATAAACGCACCAGTGATAGGATTGGAGAGGTTCGGTGAGCAAATGAAGACCCTTTGATGTCATATTGCATGGTACCCATTCCACGGGTTTCAACTACCCAGGTTTAAGGTATTCTTCCTTCAGCTAAAACATGCATGTGGAACCCAGAGTATGATCAACCATGTGATCGGGAGACGTGTTCAAATATGTCTCAGTTTTCGTACCCTGGTACTCGGGTGCAACATTCCAGACGCTTTACTAACACTCTCCCGACTTGGAGAGTCAGTCCCTTTAACCTCCTGTTTAGCCCAGTTTGCAATTTCTGCGGAAGATGAACAGGAGTAGCGAGAACCAATGAGAGACTAGCTGGAGGTGTCTGGACGGGCAAATTTAACTCTCATTTCCCACCAGGAAGAGGAATTAACCAAAGGCTCAGCGTGCCGTGCTGGAACAAGATTAGGGCCTGAAGCCATCCTGCGGTGTTGCGGCCAGCTCAAAAGAAAGCGAGTTGAAGAAAGGAGCTCAGGGGCACTGTAATTCACAAACCTGCAGAGTTATAAATGACAGCTATCGTCCAAAAATATACTGAAGTAAGGCTGCCAAGAGGACTTGAAAGCGGGGCAGAATTGCAGGAAACCGATTTCAGGAGGTAGACTGGAATTGCATTGAAAGCATAGGAAAAGAGGCAGAACGTCCACAATGATGCACTTGGCCAAAAAGGGCGTATGCGTTTTTTCCTGAATATATTCAGGGAAAAACGCATACGCCCTTTTTGGCCAACCAAGCAAGCTTGCAAAGGAAATCTGCACTACAATGAAGTCTCACTTCCCCCCGGTCAAAAGGGCCATCTGAAAAAAGTGTAAAATCCTGCAAGGCAGGACAGGCCATGGAGAACTGAGAGCCTTGTTATGCTGCTGGGCGGGATGTAAATTGCCAACAGACACTCGGGAGAAGTGTATGGTGTTTCCTGAAACATCTAAAAAACAAAGCAACAGAGCCTAGGGCACTTCCACTTATGGTCCTATAGCTTAGGGAAATTAAAATCAAAAAGACACAGCCACCCCAAAGATTGGGACGCCTCTGTTTACAAGAACCTCGTTTACAGTACAAGTTCAACATCGCAGAAAATGAAAAATGGATAAAGAAGTTGTGGTATTTACTTACAAAGCAATATCACTCAGCAATGAAATCTATGTCATCAGGCCCTTAGCAGCACAATGAGTGGATTCAGGTATGATGATTCTAACTGAAATAAGTCACACAGAAAAAGAAACATCATAAGATATCACTAATACACGGAATATAAACTTGGCTACACAGGAACTGAATTCCAAAACAGAACAGCGTCTCAAATTTAGAAAACCAACTTATACTTGCTTAAGGGGAAAGGTGAGTTGGGGTGCTGCATAAAACCAGAGATTGAAATGAGCACAGATAAAGTTCTTTAAGCCAAATATGGAATAGACAAGAGTTACTCCTTGCTCAAGGAAATGTACTCAACACCCCATATTAAACGCCTAAGAATGTACCTGACTAGTAAGTATCTTAAAACCTATGGATTGCTATGTCTCCGAAAGAGAATCAAGCGTGTGTACAGGGGCATAAACGCAGCAGTGATAGGATTGGAGAGGTTCGGTGAGCAAATGAAGACCCTTTGAAGTCAATTTGCATGGTACCCATTACACGGGTCTCAACTCTCCAGGTTTAAGGTATTCTTCCTTCAGCTAAAACATGCATGTGGAACCCAGAGTATGATCAACCGTGTGAACGGGAGATGTGTTCAAATATGTCTCAGTTTTCCTCCCCTGGTACTCGGGTGCAACATTCCAGATTCTTTACTAACACTCTCCCGACTTGGAGAGTCAGCGCCTTTAACGTCCTGTTTGGCCCAGTTTGCAATTTCTGCGGAAGATGAACAGGAATAGGGAGAACCAATGAGAGACTAGCTGGAGTTGTCTGGACGGGCAAATTTAACTCTCATTTCCCACCAGGAAGAGGAAATAACCAAAGGCTCAGTGTGCCGTGCCGGAACCAGATTAGAGCCTGAAGCCATCCTGCGGTGTTGCGGCCAGCTCAAAAGAAAGCGAGTTGAAGAAAGGGGCTCAGGGGCACTGTAATTCACAAACCTGCAGAGTTATAAATGACAGCTATCGTCCAAAAATATACTGAAGTAAGGCTGCCAAGAGGACTTGAAAGCGGGGCAGAATTGCAGGAAACCGATTTCAGGAGGTAGACTGGAATTGCATTGAAAGCATAGGAAAAGAGGCAGAACGTCCACAATGATGCACTTGGCCAAAAAGGGCGTATGCGTTTTTTCCTGAATATATTCAGGAAAAAACGCATACGCCCTTTTTGGCCAACCAAGCAAGCTTGCAAAGGAAATCTGCACTACAATGAAGTCTCACTTCCCCCCGGTCAAAAGGGCCATCTTAAAAAAGTGTAAAATCCAGCAAGGCAGGACAGGCCATGGAGAACTGGGAGCCTTGTTATGCTGCTGGGCGGGATGTAAATTGCCAACAGACACTCCGGAGAAGTGTATGGTGTTTCCTGAAACATCTAAAAAACAAAGCAACAGAGCCTAGGGCACTTCCACTTATGGTCCTATAGCTTAGGGAAATTAAAATCAAAAAGACACACACACCCCAATGTTTGGAACGGCTCTGTTTACAAGAACCTCGTTTACAGTACAAGTTCAACATTGCAGAAAGTGAAAAATGGATAAAGAACTTTTGGTATTTACTTACAAAGCAATATCACTCAGCAATGTAATCTATGTCATCAGGCCCTTAGCAGCACAATGAGTGGATTCAGGTATGATGATTCTAACTGAAATAAGTCACACAGAAAAAGAAACATCATAAGATATCAGTAATACACGGAATGTAAACTTGGCTACACAGGAACTGAATTCCAAAACAGAACAGGGTCTCAAATTTAGAAAACCAACTTATGCTTGCTTAAGGGGAAAGGTGAGTTGGGGTGCTGCATAAAACCAGAGATTGAAATGAGCACAGATAAAGTTCCTTAAGCCAAATATGGAATAGACAAGAGCTACTCCTTGCTCAATGAAATGGACTCAACACCGCATATTAAACGCCTAAGAATGTACCTGACTAGTAAGTATCTTAAAACCTATGGATTGCTATGTCTCCGAAAGAGAATCAAGCATGTGTACAGGGGCATAAACGCAGCAGTGATAGGATTGGAGAGGTTCGGTGAGCAAATGAAGACCCTTTGATGTCATATTGCATGGTACCCATTCCACGGGTTTCAACTACCCAGGTTTAAGGTATTCTTCCTTCAGCTAAAACATGCATGTGGAACCCAGAATATGATCAACCATGTGATGGGGAGACGTGTTCAAATATGTCTCAGTTTTCGTACCCTGGTACTCGGGTGCAACATTCCAGACGCTTTACTAACACTCTCCCGACTTGGAGAGTCAGTCCCTTTAACCTCCTGTTTAGCCCAGTTTGCAATTTCTGCGGAAGATGAACAGGAGTAGCGAGAACCAATGAGAGACTAGCTGGAGGTGTCTGGACGGGCAAATTTAACTCTCATTTCCCACCAGGAAGAGGAATTAACCAAAGGCTCAGCGTGCCGTGCTGGAACAAGATTAGGGCCTGAAGCCATCCTGCGGTGTTGCGGCCAGCTCAAAAGAAAGCGAGTTGAAGAAAGGAGCTCAGGGGCACTGTAATTCACAAACCTGCAGAGTTATAAATGACAGCTATCGTCCAAAAATATACTGAAGTAAGGCTGCCAAGAGGACTTGAAAGCGGGGCAGAATTGCAGGAAACCGATTTCAGGAGGTAGACTGGAATTGCATTGAAAGCATAGGAAAAGAGGCAGAACGTCCACAATGATGCACTTGGCCAAAAAGGGCGTATGCGTTTTTTCCTGAATATATTCAGGGAAAAACGCATACGCCCTTTTTGGCCAACCAAGCAAGCTTGCAAAGGAAATCTGCACTACAATGAAGTCTCACTTCCCCCCGGTCAAAAGGGCCATCTGAAAAAAGTGTAAAATCCTGCAAGGCAGGACAGGCCATGGAGAACTGAGAGCCTTGTTATGCTGCTGGGCGGGATGTAAATTGCCAACAGACACTCGGGAGAAGTGTATGGTGTTTCCTGAAACATCTAAAAAACAAAGCAACAGAGCCTAGGGCACTTCCACTTATGGTCCTATAGCTTAGGGAAATTAAAATCAAAAAGACACAGCCACCCCAAAGTTTGGGACGCCTCTGTTTACAAGAACCTCGTTTACAGTACAAGTTCAACTTTGCAGAAAATGAAAAATGGATAAAGAAGTTGTGGTATTTACTTACAAAGCAATATCACTCAGCAATGAAATCTATGTCATCAGGCCCTTAGCAGCACAATGAGTGGATTCAGGTATGATGATTCTAACTGAAATAAGTCACACAGAAAAAGAAACATCATAAGATATCACTAATACACGGAATATAAACTTGGCTACACAGGAACTGAATTCCAAAACAGAACAGCGTCTCAAATTTAGAAAACCAACTTATGCTTGCTTAAGGGGAAAGGTGAGTTGGGGTGCTGCATAAAACCAGAGATTGAAATGAGCACAGATAAAGTTCCTTAAGCCAAATATGGAATAGACAAGAGCTACTCCTTGCTCAATGAAATGGACTCAACACCGCATATTAAACGCCTAAGAATGTACCTGACTAGTAAGTATCTTAAAACCTATGGATTGCTATGTCTCCGAAAGAGAATCAAGCATGTGTACAGGGGCATAAACGCAGCAGTGATAGGATTGGAGAGGTTCGGTGAGCAAATGAAGACCCTTTGATGTCATATTGCATGGTACCCATTCCACGGGTTTCAACTACCCAGGTTTAAGGTATTCTTCCTTCAGCTAAAACATGCATGTGGAACCCAGAGTATGATCAACCGTGTGAACGGGAGACGTGTTCAAATATGTCTCAGTTTTCCTCCCCTGGTACTCGGGTGCAACATTCCAGATTCTTTACTAACACTCTCCTGACTTGGAGAGTCAGCGCCTTTAACCTCCTGTTTGGCCCAGTTTGCAATTTCTGCGGAAGATGAACAGGAATAGCGAGAACCAATGAGAGACTAGCTGGAGGTGTCTGGACGGGCAAATTTAACTCTCATTTCCCACCAGGAAGAGGAAATAACCAAAGGCTCAGTGTGCCGTGCTGGAACCAGATTAGGGCCTGAAGCCATCCTGCGGTGTTGCGGCCAGCTCAAAAGAAAGCGAGTTGAAGAAAGGAGCTCAGGGGCACTGTAATTCACAAACCTGCAGAGTTATAAATGATAGCTATCGTCCAAAAATATACTGAAGTAAGGCTGCCAAGAGGACTTGAAAGCGGGGCAGAATTGCAGGAAACCGATTTCAGGAGGTAGACTGGAATTGCATTGAAAGCATAGGAAAAGAGGCAGAACGTCCACAATGATGCACTTGGCCAAAAAGGGCGTATGCGTTTTTTCCTGAATATATTCAGGAAAAAACGCATACGCCCTTTTTGGCCAACCAAGCAAGCTTGCAAAGGAAATCTGCACTACAATGAAGTCTCACTTCCCCCCGGTCAAAAGGGCCATCTGAAAAAAGTGTAAAATCCAGCAAGGCAGGACAGGCCATGGAGAACTGGGAGCCTTGTTATGCTGCTGGGCGGGATGTAAATTGCCAACAGACACTCGGGAGAAGTGTATGGTGTTTCCTGAAACATCTAAAAAACAAAGCAACAGAGCCTAGGGTACTTCCACTTATGGTCCTATAGCTTAGGGAAATTAAAATCAAAAAGACACACCCACCCCAAAGTTTGGAACGGCTCTGTTTACAAGAACCTCGTTTACAGTACAAGTTCAACATCGCAGAAAGTGAAAAATGGATAAAGAACTTTTGGTATTTACTTACAAAGCAATATCACTCAGCAATGAAATCTATGTCATCAGGCCCTTAGCAGCACAATGAGTGGATTCAGGTATGATGATTCTAACTGAAATAAGTCACACAGAAAAAGAAACATCATAAGATATCAGTAATACACGGAATGTAAACTTGGCTACACAGGAACTGAATTCCAAAACAGAACAGGGTCTCAAATTTAGAAAACCAACTTATGCTTGCTTAAGGGGAAAGGTGAGTTGGGGTGCTGCATAAAACCAGAGATTGAAATGAGCACAGATAAAGTTCCTTAAGCCAAATATGGAATAGACAAGAGCTACTCCTTGCTCAACGAAATGAACTCAACACCGCATATTAAACGTCTAAGAATGTACCTGACTAGTAAGTATCTTAAAACCTATGGATTGCTATGTCTCCGAAAGAGAATCAAGCATGTGTACAGGGGCATAAACGCACCAGTGATAGGATTGGAGAGGTTCGGTGAGCAAATGAAGACCCTTTGATGTCATATTGCATGGTACCCATTCCACGGGTTTCAACTACCCAGGTTTAAGGTATTCTTCCTTCAGCTAAAACATGCATGTGGAACCCAGAGTATGATCAACCATGTGATCGGGAGACGTGTTCAAATATGTCTCAGTTTTCGTACCCTGGTACTCGGGTGCAACATTCCAGACGCTTTACTAACACTCTCCCGACTTGGAGAGTCAGTCCCTTTAACCTCCTGTTTAGCCCAGTTTGCAATTTCTGCGGAAGATGAACAGGAGTAGCGAGAACCAATGAGAGACTAGCTGGAGGTGTCTGGACGGGCAAATTTAACTCTCATTTCCCACCAGGAAGAGGAATTAACCAAAGGCTCAGCGTGCCGTGCTGGAACAAGATTAGGGCCTGAAGCCATCCTGCGGTGTTGCGGCCAGCTCAAAAGAAAGCGAGTTGAAGAAAGGAGCTCAGGGGCACTGTAATTCACAAACCTGCAGAGTTATAAATGACAGCTATCGTCCAAAAATATACTGAAGTAAGGCTGCCAAGAGGACTTGAAAGCGGGGCAGAATTGCAGGAAACCGATTTCAGGAGGTAGACTGGAATTGCATTGAAAGCATAGGAAAAGAGGCAGAACGTCCACAATGATGCACTTGGCCAAAAAGGGCGTATGCGTTTTTTCCTGAATATATTCAGGAAAAAACGCATACGCCCTTTTTGGCCAACCAAGCAAGCTTGCAAAGGAAATCTGCACTACAATGAAGTCTCACTTCCCCCCGGTCAAAAGGGCCATCTGAAAAAAGTGTAAAATCCTGCAAGGCAGGACAGGCCATGGAGAACTGAGAGCCTTGTTATGCTGCTGGGCGGGATGTAAATTGCCAACAGACACTCGGGAGAAGTGTATGGTGTTTCCTGAAACATCTAAAAAACAAAGCAACAGAGCCTAGGGCACTTCCACTTATGGTCCTATAGCTTAGGGAAATTAAAATAAAAAAGACACAGCCACCCCAAAGTTTGGGACGCCTCTGTTTACAAGAACCTCGTTTACAGTACAAGTTCAACATCGCAGAAAATGAAAAATGGATAAAGAAGTTGTGGTATATACTTACAAAGCAATATCACTCAGCAATGAAATCTATGTCATCAGGCCCTTAGCAGCACAATGAGTGGATTCAGGTATGATGATTCTAACTGAAATAAGTCACACAGAAAAAGAAACATCATAAGATATCACTAATACACGGAATATAAACTTGGCTACACAGGAACTGAATTCCAAAACAGAACAGCGTCTCAAATTTAGAAAACCAACTTATGCTTGCTTAAGGGGAAAGGTGAGTTGGGGTGCTGCATAAAACCAGAGATTGAAATGAGCACAGATAAAGTTCTTTAAGCCAAATATGGAATAGACAAGAGCTACTCCTTGCTCAAGGACATGGACTCAACACCCCATATTAAAGGCCTAAGAATGTACCTGACTAGTAAGTATCTTAAAACCTATGGATTGCTATGTCTCCGAAAGAGAATCAAGCGTGTGTACAGGGGCATAAACGCAGCAGTGATAGGATTGGAGAGGTTCGGTGAGCAAATGAAGACCCTTTGAAGTCAATTTGCATGGTACCCATTACACGGGTCTCAACTCTCCAGGTTTAAAGTATTCTTCCTTCAGCTAAAACATGCATGTGGAACCCAGAGTATGATCAACCGTGTGAACGGGAGATGTGTTCAAATATGTCTCAGTTTTCCTCCCCTGGTACTCGGGTGCAACATTCCAGATTCTTTACTAACACTCTCCCGACTTGGAGAGTCAGCGCCTTTAACGTCCTGTTTGGCCCAGTTTGCAATTTCTGCGGAAGATGAACAGGAATAGGGAGAACCAATGAGAGACTAGCTGGAGTTGTCTGGACGGGCAAATTTAACTCTCATTTCCCACCAGGAAGAGGAAATAACCAAAGGCTCAGTGTGCCGTGCCGGAACCAGATTAGAGCCTGAAGCCATCCTGCGGTGTTGCGGCCAGCTCAAAATAAAGCGAGTTGAAGAAAGGAGCTCAGGGGCACTGTAATTCACAAACCTGCAGAGTTATAAATGACAGCTATCGTCCAAAAATATACTGAAGTAAGGCTGCCAAGAGGACTTGAAAGCGGGGCAGAATTGCAGGAAACCGATTTCAGGAGGTAGACTGGAATTGCATTGAAAGCATAGGAAAAGAGGCAGAACGTCCACAATGATGCACTTGGCCAAAAAGGGCGTATGCGTTTTTTCCTGAATATATTCAGGAAAAAACGCATACGCCCTTTTTGGCCAACCAAGCAAGCTTGCAAAGGAAATCTGCACTACAATGAAGTCTCACTTCCCCCCGGTCAAAAGGGCCATCTTAAAAAAGTGTAAAATCCAGCAAGGCAGGACAGGCCATGGAGAACTGGGAGCCTTGTTATGCTGATGGGCGGGATGTAAATTGCCAACAGACACTCGGGAGAAGTGTATGGTGTTTCCTGAAACATCTAAAAAACAAAGCAACAGAGCCTAAGGCACTTCCACTTATGGTCCTATAGCTTAGGGAAATTAAAATCAAAAAGACACACACACCCCAATGTTTGGAACGGCTCTGTTTACAAGAACCTCGTTTACAGTACAAGTTCAACATTGCAGAAAGTGAAAAATGGATAAAGAACTTTTGGTATTTACTTACAAAGCAATATCACTCAGCAATGTAATCTATGTCATCAGGCCCTTAGCAGCACAATGAGTGGATTCAGGTATGATGATTCTAACTGAAATAAGTCACACAGAAAAAGAAACATCATAAGATATCAGTAATACACGGAATGTAAACTTGGCTACACAGGAACTGAATTCCAAAACAGAACAGGGTCTCAAATTTAGAAAACCAACTTATGCTTGCTTAAGGGGAAAGGTGAGTTGGGGTGCTGCATAAAACCAGAGATTGAAATGAGCACAGATAAAGTTCCTTAAGCCAAATATGGAATAGACAAGAGCTACTCCTTGCTCAATGAAATGGACTCAACACCGCATATTAAACGCCTAAGAATGTACCTGACTAGTAAGTATCTTAAAACCTATGGATTGCTATGTCTCCGAAAGAGAATCAAGCATGTGTACAGGGGCATAAACGCAGCAGTGATAGGATTGGAGAGGTTCGGTGAGCAAATGAAGACCCTTTGATGTCATATTGCATGGTACCCATTCCACGGGTTTCAACTACCCAGGTTTAAGGTATTCTTCCTTCAGCTAAAACATGCATGTGGAACCCAGAGTATGATCAACCGTGTGAACGGGAGGCGTGTTCAAATATGTCTCAGTTTTCCTCCCCTGGTACTCGGGTGCAACATTCCAGATTCTTTACTAACACTCTCCCGACTTGGAGAGTCAGCGCCTTTAACCTCCTGTTTGGCCCAGTTTGCAATTTCTGCGGAAGATGAACAGGAATAGGGAGAACCAATGAGAGACTAGCTGGAGGTGTCTGGACGGGCAAATTTAACTCTCATTTCCCACCAGGAAGAGGAAATAACCAAAGGCTCAGTGTGCCGTGCCGGAACCAGATTAGGGCCTGAAGCCATCCTGCGGTGTTGCGGCCAGATCAAAAGAAAGCGAGTTGAAGAAAGGAGCTCAGGGGCACTGTAATTCACAAACCTGCAGAGTTATAAATGACAGCTATCGTCCAAAAATATACTGAAGTAAGGCTGCCAAGAGGACTTGAAAGCGGGGCAGAATTGCAGGAAACCGATTTCAGGAGGTAGACTGGAATTGCATTGAAAGCATAGGAAAAGAGGCAGAACGTCCACAATGATGCACTTGGCCAAAAAGGGCGTATGCGTTTTTTCCTGAATATATTCAGGGAAAAACGCATACGCCCTTTTTGGCCAACCAAGCAAGCTTGCAAAGGAAATCTGCACTACAATGAAGTCTCACTTCCCCCCGGTCAAAAGGGCCATCTGAAAAAAGTGTAAAATCCAGCAAGGCAGGACAGGCCATGGAGAACTGGGAGCCTTGTTATGCTGCTGGGCGGGATGTAAATTGCCAACAGACACTCGGGAGAAGTGTATGGTGTTTCCTGAAACATCTAAAAAACAAAGCAACAGAGCCTAGGGCACTTCCACTTATGGTCCTATAGCTTAGGGAAATTAAAATAAAAAAGACACACCCACCCCAAAGTTTGGAACGGCTCTGTTTACAAGAACCTCGTTTACCGTACAAGTTCAATATCACAGAAAGTGAAAAATGGATAAAGAACTTGTGGTACTTACGTACAATGCAGTATCACTCAGCAATGAAATCTATGTCATCAGGCCCTTAGCAGCACAATGAGTGGATTCAGGTATGATGATTCTAACTGAAATAAGTCACACAGAAAAAGAAACACCATAAGATATCACTAATACACAGAATATAAACTTGGCTACACAGGAACTGAATTCCAAAACAGAACAGCGTCTCAAATTTAGAAAACCAACTTATGCTTGCTTAAGGGGAAAGGTGAGTTGGGGTGCTGCATAAAACCAGAGATTGAAATGAGCACAGATAAAGTTCTTTAAGCCAAATATGGAATAGACAAGAGCTACTCCTTGCTCAAGGACATGGACTCAACACCCCATATTAAAGGCCTAAGAATGTACCTGACTAGTAAGTATCTTAAAACCT
Source organism: Grampus griseus (assembly GCF_964374135.1). Lineage (NCBI taxonomy): Eukaryota > Metazoa > Chordata > Mammalia > Artiodactyla > Delphinidae > Grampus > Grampus griseus. The sequence continues at coordinate 5,927 of NW_028132402.1, read as the reverse complement.
ATGGATTGCTATGTCTCCGAAAGAGAATCAAGCGTGTGTACAGGGGCATAAACGCAGCAGTGATAGGATTGGAGAGGTTCGGTGAGCAAATGAAGACCCTTTGAAGTCAATTTGCATGGTACCCATTACACGGGTCTCAACTCTCCAGGTTTAAGGTATTCTTCCTTCAGCTAAAACATGCATGTGGAACCCAGAGTATGATCAACCGTGTGAACGGGAGATGTGTTCAAATATGTCTCAGTTTTCCTCCCCTGGTACTCGGGTGCAACATTCCAGATTCTTTACTAACACTCTCCCGACTTGGAGAGTCAGCGCCTTTAACGTCCTGTTTGGCCCAGTTTGCAATTTCTGCGGAAGATGAACAGGAATAGGGAGAACCAATGAGAGACTAGCTGGAGTTGTCTGGACGGGCAAATTTAACTCTCATTTCCCACCAGGAAGAGGAAATAACCAAAGGCTCAGTGTGCCGTGCCGGAACCAGATTAGAGCCTGAAGCCATCCTGCGGTGTTGCGGCCAGCTCAAAAGAAAGCGAGTTGAAGAAAGGAGCTCAGGGGCACTGTAATTCACAAACCTGCAGAGTTATAAATGACAGCTATCGTCCAAAAATATACTGAAGTAAGGCTGCCAAGAGGACTTGAAAGCGGGGCAGAATTGCAGGAAACCGATTTCAGGAGGTAGACTGGAATTGCATTGAAAGCATAGGAAAAGAGGCAGAACGTCCACAATGATGCACTTGGCCAAAAAGGGCGTATGCGTTTTTTCCTGAATATATTCAGTAAAAAACGCATACGCCCTTTTTGGCCAACCAAGCAAGCTTGCAAAGGAAATCTGCACTACAATGAAGTCTCACTTCCCCCCGGTCAAAAGGGCCATCTTAAAAAAGTGTAAAATCCAGCAAGGCAGGACAGGCCATGGAGAACTGGGAGCCTTGTTATGCTGCTGGGCGGGATGTAAATTGCCAACAGACACTCCAGAGAAGTGTATGGTGTTTCCTGAAACATCTAAAAAACAAAGCAACAGAGCCTAAGGCACTTCCACTTATGGTCCTATAGCTTAGGGAAATTAAAATCAAAAAGACACACACACCCCAATGTTTGGAACGGCTCTGTTTACAAGAACCTCGTTTACAGTACAAGTTCAACATTGCAGAAAGTGAAAAATGGATAAAGAACTTTTGGTATTTACTTACAAAGCAATATCACTCAGCAATGTAATCTATGTCATCAGGCCCTTAGCAGCACAATGAGTGGATTCAGGTATGATGATTCTAACTGAAATAAGTCACACAGAAAAAGAAACATCATAAGATATCAGTAATACACGGAATGTAAACTTGGCTACACAGGAACTGAATTCCAAAACAGAACAGGGTCTCAAATTTAGAAAACCAACTTATGCTTGCTTAAGGGGAAAGGTGAGTTGGGGTGCTGCATAAAACCAGAGATTGAAATGAGCACAGATAAAGTTCCTTAAGCCAAATATGGAATAGACAAGAGCTACTCCTTGCTCAATGAAATGGACTCAACACCGCATATTAAACGCCTAAGAATGTACCTGACTAGTAAGTATCTTAAAACCTATGGATTGCTATGTCTCCGAAAGAGAATCAAGCATGTGTACAGGGGCATAAACGCAGCAGTGATAGGATTGGAGAGGTTCGGTGAGCAAATGAAGACCCTTTGATGTCATATTGCATGGTACCCATTCCACGGGTTTCAACTACCCAGGTTTAAGGTATTCTTCCTTCAGCTAAAACATGCATGTGGAACCCAGAGTATGATCAACCATGTGATCGGGAGACGTGTTCAAATATGTCTCAGTTTTCGTACCCTGGTTCTCGGGTGCAACATTCCAGACGCTTTACTAACACTCTCCCGACTTGGAGAGTCAGTCCCTTTAACCTCCTGTTTAGCGCAGTTTGCAATTTCTGCGGAAGATGAACAGGAGTAGCGAGAACCAATGAGAGACTAGCTGGAGGTGTCTGGACGGGCAAATTTAACTCTCATTTCCCACCAGGAAGAGGAATTAACCAAAGGCTCAGCGTGCCGTGCTGGAACAAGATTAGGGCCTGAAGCCATCCTGCGGTGTTGCGGCCAGCTCAAAAGAAAGCGAGTTGAAGAAAGGAGCTCAGGGGCACTGTAATTCACAAACCTGCAGAGTTATAAATGACAGCTATCGTCCAAAAATATACTGAAGTAAGGCTGCCAAGAGGACTTGAAAGCGGGGCAGAATTGCAGGAAACCGATTTCAGGAGGTAGACTGGAATTGCATTGAAAGCATAGGAAAAGAGGCAGAACGTCCACAATGATGCACTTGGCCAAAAAGGGCGTATGCGTTTTTTCCTGAATATATTCAGGGAAAAACGCATACGCCCTTTTTGGCCAACCAAGCAAGCTTGCAAAGGAAATCTGCACTACAATGAAGTCTCACTTCTCCCCGGTCAAAAGGGCCATCTGAAAAAAGTGTAAAATCCTGCAAGGCAGGACAGGCCATGGAGAACTGAGAGCCTTGTTATGCTGCTGGGCGGGATGTAAATTGCCAACAGACACTCGGGAGAAGTGTATGGTGTTTCCTGAAACATCTAAAAAACAAAGCAACAGAGCCTAGGGCACTTCCACTTATGGTCCTATAGCTTAGGGAAATTAAAATCAAAAAGACACAGCCACCCCAAAGTTTGGGACGCCTCTGTTTACAAGAACCTCGTTTACAGTACAAGTTCAACATCGCAGAAAATGAAAAATGGATAAAGAAGTTGTGGTATTTACTTACAAAGCAATATCACTCAGCAATGAAATCTATGTCATCAGGCCCTTAGCAGCACAATGAGTGGATTCAGGTATGATGATTCTAACTGAAATAAGTCACACAGAAAAAGAAACATCATAAGATATCACTAATACACGGAATATAAACTTGGCTACACAGGAACTGAATTCCAAAACAGAACAGCGTCTCAAATTTAGAAAACCAACTTATGCTTGCTTAAGGGGAAAGGTGAGTTGGGGTGCTGCATAAAACCAGAGATTGAAATGAGCACAGATAAAGTTCCTTAAGCCAAATATGGAATAGACAAGAGCTACTCCTTGCTCAACGAAATGGACTCAACACCGCATATTAAACGCCTAAGAATGTACCTGACTAGTAAGTATCTTAAAACCTATGGATTGCTATGTCTCGGAAAGAGAATCAAGCATGTGTACAGGGGCATAAACGCAGCAGTGATAGGATTGGAGAGGTTCGGTGAGCAAATGAAGACCCTTTGATGTCATATTGCATGGTACCCATTACAAGGGTCTCAACTCTCCAGGTTTAAGGTATTCTTCCTTCAGCTAAAACATGCATGTGGAACCCAGAGTATGATCAACCGTGTGAACGGGAGGCGTGTTCAAATATGTCTCAGTTTTCCTCCCCTGGTACTCGGGTGCAACATTCCAGATTCTTTACTAACACTCTCCCGACTTGGAGAGTCAGCGCCTTTAACCTCCTGTTTGGCCCAGTTTGCAATTTCTGCGGAAGATGAACAGGAATAGGGAGAACCAATGAGAGACTAGCTGGAGGTGTCTGGACGGGCAAATTTAACTCTCATTTCCCACCAGGAAGAGGAAATAACCAAAGGCTCAGTGTGCCGTGCCGGAACCAGATTAGGGCCTGAAGCCATCCTGCGGTGTTGCGGCCAGATCAAAAGAAAGCGAGTTGAAGAAAGGAGCTCAGGGGCACTGTAATTCACAAACCTGCAGAGTTATAAATGACAGCTATCGTCCAAAAATATACTGAAGTAAGGCTGCCAAGAGGACTTGAAAGCGGGGCAGAATTGCAGGAAACCGATTTCAGGAGGTAGACTGGAATTGCATTGAAAGCATAGGAAAAGAGGCAGAACGTCCACAATGATGCACTTGGCCAAAAAGGGCGTATGCGTTTTTTCCTGAATATATTCAGGAAAAAACGCATACGCCCTTTTTGGCCAACCAAGCAAGCTTGCAAAGGAAATCTGCACTACAATGAAGTCTCACTTCCCCCCGGTCAAAAGGGCCATCTGAAAAAAGTGTAAAATCCAGCAAGGCAGGACAGGCCATGGAGAACTGGGAGCCTTGTTATGTTGATGGGCGGGATGTAAATTGCCAACAGACACTCGGGAGAAGTGTATGGTGTTTCCTGAAACATCTAAAAAACAAAGCAACAGAGCCTAGGGCACTTCCACTTATGGTCCTATAGCTTAGGGAAATTAAAATAAAAAAGACACACCCACCCCAAAGTTTGGAACGGCTCTGTTTACAAGAACCTCGTTTACCGTACAAGTTCAATATCACAGAAAGTGAAAAATGGATAAAGAACTTGTGGTACTTACGTACAATGCAGTATCACTCAGCAATGAAATCTATGTCATCAGGCCCTTAGCAGCACAATGAGTGGATTCAGGTATGATGATTCTAACTGAAATAAGTCACACAGAAAAAGAAACACCATAAGATATCACTAATACACAGAATATAAACTTGGCTACACAGGAACTGAATTCCAAAACAGAACATGGTCTCAAATTTAGAAAACCAACTTATGCTTGCTTAAGGGGAAAGGTGAGTTGGGGTGCTGCATAAAACCAGAGATTGAAATGAGCACAGATAAAGTTCTTTAAGCCAAATATGGAATAGACAAGAGCTACTCCTTGCTCAACGAAATGGACTCAACACCCCATATTAAACGCCTAAGAATGTACCTGACTAGTAAGTATCTTAAAACCTATGGATTGCTATGTCTCCGAAAGAGAATCAAGCGTGTGTACAGGGGCATAAACGCAGCAGTGATAGGAATGGAGAGGTTCGGTGAGCAAATGAAGACCCTTTGAAGTCAATTTGCATGGTACCCATTACACGGGTCTCAACTCTCCAGGTTTAAGGTATTCTTCCTTCAGCTAAAACATGCATGTGGAACCCAGAGTATGATCAACCATGTGAACGGGAGACGTGTTCAAATATGTCTCAGTTTTCCTCCCCTGGTACTCGGGTGCAACATTCCAGATTCTTTACTAACACTCTCCCGACTTGGAGAGTCAGCGCCTTTAACGTCCTGTTTGGCCCAGTTTGCAATTTCTGCGGAAGATGAACAGGAATAGGGAGAACCAATGAGAGACTAGCTGGAGTTGTCTGGACGGGCAAATTTAACTCTCATTTCCCACCAGGAAGAGGAAATAACCAAAGGCTCAGTGTGCCGTGCCGGAACCAGATGAGAGCCTGAAGCCATCCTGCGGTGTTGCGGCCAGCTCAAAAGAAAGCGAGTTGAAGAAAGGAGCTCAGGGGCACTGTAATTCACAAACCTGCAGAGTTATAAATGACAGCTATCGTCCAAAAATATACTGAAGTAAGGCTGCCAAGAGGACTTGAAAGCGGGGCAGAATTGCAGGAAACCGATTTCAGGAGGTAGACTGGAATTGCATTGAAAGCATAGGAAAAGAGGCAGAACGTCCACAATGATGCACTTGGCCAAAAAGGGCGTATGCGTTTTTTCCTGAATATATTCAGGAAAAAAGGCATACGCCCTTTTTGGCCAACCAAGCAAGCTTGCAAAGGAAATCTGCACTACAATGAAGTCTCACTTCCCCCCGGTCAAAAGGGCCATCTGAAAAAAGTGTAAAATCCAGCAAGGCAGGACAGGCCATGGAGAACTGGGAGCCTTGTTATGCTGCTGGGCGGGATGTAAATTGCCAACAGACACTCCGGAGAAGTGTATGGTGTTTCCTGAAACATCTAAAAAAGAAAGCAACAGAGCCTAGGGCACTTCCACTTATGGTCCTATAGCTTAGGGAAATTAAAATCAAAAAGACACACCCACCCCAAAGTTTGGAACGGCTCTGTTTACAAGAACCTCGTTTACAGTACAAGTTCAACATCGCAGAAAGTGAAAAATGGATAAAGAACTTTTGGTATTTACT